>NC_080556.1:2242500-2252500 GCF_028640845.1 Ahaetulla prasina | reverse complement strand
TCCTTCCCTTCTCTTCTTTTCTTCCCCCTCTCTCAGTACCTATTTTCCTTCCTTCCTTCCTTCCTTCCTTCCTTCCTTCCTTCCTTCCTTCCTTCCTTCCTTCCTTCCTTCCTTCCTTCCTTCCTTCCCTCCCTCCGTCCCTCCCACTCTTTTACACACAAAACTACATATTTTTCCTTCCTTTCCTTCTTTCCTTCTTTCCTTTCCTCTCTTTCTCTCCCCCAAACATGTTTTCCTTCCTTCTCCCTCTCTCTCAGTACATATTTTCCCTCCCTCCCTCCTTCCTTCCTTCCTTCCTTCCTTCCTTCCTTCCTTCCTTCCTTCCTTCCTTCCTTCCTTCTCTCATTTCCCCCTTCCTCCTCCCATTTCACCCAAGCCCTGTGTTTCCTTGAGCACCCCAATTTTCCTACAGAGTTTGCATGTTGTCGACTGCCGTGGAAAGTTGTGTCATAACACACAGACACACAGAGCCTTGGGCCGGATGGACGACGGCCGAGAACCCGAGCTCTGGTTTGCTTGGTCGTTTAGGGGGGCGAAGGGCTCTCCTGCCTTTCCCCATTCCACGCCCTGATAAATATATATTTTTATATATTTGCTTTTCTTTGTTTTTCCCGAAACGGAAGTGGATGTCGGTGCATTTCGCAGGCTGTCAAAAAATGCACGAAGGGCCTTTGCTTTGTCTCCAATTCTGCTTTCTGCCTGGCTGGAATATTTCCACTTTCAGCGTTTTTCCCCTGCAGTCTTCATGGGAGATCCCAGGATCTCGCCAGGGTGGATCCAAAACTAGGATCTTTTTTTTTTTTGAAGAATGGGGTAGGGTGGGCTGCAGAAAAATGCAAATATTGTGGGGGTGTTTTTTTTTTTTGCTCTGTTCAAGGGCATTTCTCTTACGGCGTGCAGATGGTCCTCGACTTACGACCGCAATGGAGAAACCCCAGATTTCTGTTGCTGAGCGAGACCTCTGTTAAAGTGAGTTTTGCTCCATTTTACGACTTTTCTCGCTGCAGTTGTTAAGCGAATCCGGTTCCCCCCCCCCTTGACTTGGTCGCACAAGGGGATCACATGACCCCCAGGACATTGTGACCGTCATAAATACGAGTCAGTTGTTAAGTAAATCACTGCAGTTCAGCTAGTCACGCGGTCGTTAAGGGAATCTGGCTTCCCTCACTGACTTGGCTTGTCAGAAGGTCGCAAAAGGGGGATCAGGTGACCCTGCCGGGACGCTGCGACCGTCGTAAGTATGAGTCAGTTGCCAGGGCGCCTGAATTTTGATCCCGTGACCCCTGGGGATGCTGCAACGGTCATTAAGTGTGAAAAACGGTCCCTTTTTTTTCAGTGCCGTTTTGTAACTTTGGTCACTAAGTGAACTGTTGTAACTTGAAGACTAGCTACAGTCACTAAATGAACGGTTGGTTATAGGTCGAGGACTGCCTGGAATTTTAACAATGGAGCTCTCCATTTAGTGTCCGGTTGTGAAATTGTGGATGCAGGCAGTTTAATCATAA
Organism: Ahaetulla prasina; assembly: GCF_028640845.1. Classification (NCBI taxonomy): domain Eukaryota; kingdom Metazoa; phylum Chordata; class Lepidosauria; order Squamata; family Colubridae; genus Ahaetulla; species Ahaetulla prasina. The sequence continues at coordinate 2,250,995 of NC_080556.1, read as the reverse complement.
CAGACTAATAATGTTGGAAGGGACCTTGTAGGTCATCTAGTCCAACCCCCTGCCCAAGAAGAAGACCCAGACAATTTCAGGTTCCCCCCCACCCCACGCAGGAGCCCCCCCTTGTCTTCCCCCCCACCCTCAGGCTGAAGAACCTCTGTTGCTTTGATCATTGAGCCCAACCCCCAATTGGGATCTCAATGGACGGTGAGTCGGATTTGATTGATTGGATTGATCAATCGATCGGCAGAGTGGAGAAAATTTCGTCCAATCTTTCCTCCATCCTTATGTTCTTTAAATATGCCTTTTGATAAAACATTGACACACAGAAAAACTAATGCAAACTAAGAAAGAGTGAAATCAGGAAAAAAGGAAGGGAGGGAGGGAGGGAGGAAAAAAGAGAAAGGAAAGAGAGAGAAAGAGAAAGAGAGGGAGGGAGGGAAGGAAGGAGAAAGGAGAGGAAGGAAGGAAGGAAGGGGATGGGAATGAGAGGAAGGAATGAGAAGGAGGAAGGAAGGAAGGAGAGGGGAATGAGAGGGAGGGAAGGAAGGAGCGGAAGGAAGGAAGGAAGGAAGGAAGGAAAGAGGGTGAAATGGAGAGAGGGAAAAAGTGAGGAAAGGAAGGAAGGAAGAAGAGAGAGGGAAGGAGGAAGGAAGGGAGGGAGAAGGAAAGAAAGGGATAATGGAGGGAAGGATGGAAGGAATGAAAAGGAAGGAAGAAAGAAGAAAGAGGGAAAGAAAAAGAAAGAGGGGAGGGAAGGAGAAAGGAAAGAAGGAAGGAAGGAAAGAAAGAGGGAGAAATGCAGAGAGAGAGAGATGAAAGGAAGGAAGAAGAGAGGGAAGAAGGAAGGGAGGAATGAAGTAAAGAAAGTAAGAAAAAGAGGGAGGGAGGGAAAAGAAGAGAGGAAGGAAAGAGGGCGAAATGGAGAGAGGAAGGAGGAAAGGAAGAAGAGAGACAAAGAAGAAAGGAAGGAAGAAGGGAGGGAGGAAGGGGATGATGGAGGGAAGGATGGAAGGAAGAAAAAGAAAGAAAAGAAAGAAGGAAAAAGGGAGGGAAAGAAAGGAGAGGAAAGGGAGGAAGGAAAGAGGGAGAAATGGAGAGGGAGAGAGGGAGGAAAGGAAGGAAGAAGAGAGGGAAGGAGGAAGGGGATGATGGAGGGAAGGATGGAAGGAAGGAAGGAAAATATGTATTAGAGGGGGAAGGAGAAATGTGAGAGAGCGAGAAAGAAGGAAGGAAAGGAAGAAGGAAATGTGTGTTTTTGTGTGAGTGGGAGGGAGGGAGAAAAAGGAAAGCGGAAGGAAGGGAAAGGAGGGAGGGAAGGAAAGAAAGATGGGGAAAAGAAGGAAAACAAAGGAAAGAAAGAAAGAATCAAAAGTGCAGAAAGAAAGAAAGAATCTAAAGAACTAAACGGAAGCCCCTTGATTTCCTTTTGCAGCCAATATAAAGCACAATTGCAAAATTATCTTTTCTCCTCTGATTAAAGAGAAAACTGTTATGCGGTGTGTGTGTTTGTGTGTTTGTGTGTGTGTTTTTGTCTTATCATCAAAACCACAAATCATAAGTGCATTTTTTCCCTCCTGATACGGGAGGGATTTCCAGTCATCCATAAATGCAGATATTGTCCCCCCCACCCGCTTCTAATCAAAAGAAGCTAATTTTGCCATCTCCGAGAGCTCCCTCTTATTCGACCCCTCCTCTAAATATTAAATCTTTCCACGATTGAGCCCATAATAATCTCGCTGCCCTCGTTACATCTAAAAAGAAAGTTCAGTGCCTTTTTTTTTTTAAAGTTGCTTATCCATTAAGAATATGAAAAGCCTCTGGTTTCAATTGTGCTTTATCCCTGAAAATCTTCCATCCACCAGAATAAAGCTGGAAGGGACCTCGAGGTCATCTAGTCCAGCCCCCTGCTCAAGCAGGTGACCCCAGACCATTTCAACCAACCAACCAATCAATAAATCAATCAGAATAGAGCTGGAAGGGACCTGCTTGAGCTGGGGGCTGGACTAGAAGACCTCCGAGGTCCCTTTGTGCTCTATTCTGATTGATTGATTGATTGAAATGATCTAGGGTCACCTGCCTGAGCTGGGGGCTGGACTAGAAGACCTCCGAGGTCCCTTTGTGCTCTATTCTGATTGATTGATTGATTGAAATGATCTAGGGTCACCTGCTTGAGCTGGGGGCTGGACTAGACGACCTCTGAGGTCCCTTCCAGCTTTATTCTGGTAGATGGAAGATTTTCAGGGATAAAGCACAATTGAAACCAGAGGCCGCATCCCAGTTTTGGTCCCCACACATTCCAGGTGTGGCCTTACTAAGGGCTTTACATCTCTATCTCTCTCTATCTCTCTCTCTATCTCTTTATCTATCATCTATCTATCTATCTATCTATCTATCTATCTATCTATCTTCTAACTTCATATCTACCTATCCATCCATCCACCCACCCACCCATCATCCATCCATCCATCCATCCATCCATCCATCCATCCATCCATCTATCATCTATCTATCTATCTATCTATCTATCTATCTATCTATCTATCTATCTATCTATCTATCTATCTATCTATCTATCTATCTATCTATCTATCTATCTATCTATCTTCTAACTTCATATCTACCTATCCATCCACCCACCCACCCACCCACCATCCATCCATCTATCATCTATCTATCTATCTATCTATCTATCTATCTATCTATCTATCTATCTATCTATCTATCTATCATCTATCTATCTATCTATCTATCTATCTATCTATCTATCTATCTATCTATCTATCTTCTATCTATCTATCTATCTATCTATCTATCTATCTATCTATCTTCTAACTTCATATCTACCTATCCATCCACCCACCCACCCACCCATCATCCATCCATCCATCCATCCATCCATCCATCCATCCATCCATCCATCTATCTATCTATCTATCTATCTATCTATCTATCTATCTATCTATCTATCTATCTATCATCTATCTATCTATCTTCTATCTATCTATCTATTATCTATCTATCTATCTATTTATCTATCTATCTATCTTCTAACTTCATATCTACCTATCCATCCATCCACCCACCCACCCATCATCCATCCATCCATCCATCCATCCATCCATCTATCTATCTATCTATCATCTATCTATCTATCTATCTACCTACCTACGATTGGATGTTTTTGCATCCAATTTCCCCCCCCTCCCTTTGGCTATTTTAGACAACCCCCCCAAATTTGATAACATGTCCTTGATCTGTCCCAACGAACTCTCCTGATTGCGTGTTTTTTTTTTTAAAAAAACCCCAATTTTCTAGGCGCTTTATTGAATTATTTACTTGCCTGCAGGTGGGTTTGCACACTGCCTAAGGACAGGTGTGCTCGAAATGAAAAAAACAACAACCGAAGACAAAAAAGCATCCCAGATGTTTGGCCGACAGCTGGTGGACGCGCCTGCATTTCAAGCGGAGCAAACTCCAAAATGGGTCTTAGGGGCTGTTTATGGGGCTCTGTTTCTCTCTCCCCCCCCCATTTTTCCCCCCTTCTTCCTCCTCGGAATGCGTCAGCCCTACGAGGTAGTCCATTACCGGAAGCACATCTGGGAATATCTGTAGTCCTCGACTTAACGACTGCCGTGGGACCCCAAATTTCGGTGGCTCAGCAAGACGGTGGCTGTGCGAAGATTCCCCCGTTTTACCGCCTGTCTGGCCACCGTTGTTAAGTGAACCGCTGAAGTGGTTAAGCTAGGAACAGGGGTGGTTAAGCGAATCAGGCTTCGCCCTTGACTTGGCGTCGCAAAAAGGAGCCCCAGGACACTGTGACCGTCGTAAATAAGAATCAGCGGCTGTTTTTTTCTGAACGGTCAGATAAGAGACCGCCTGGCCCTCAGCTGTATGACGGGAAGAGAGAGAGAGAGAGAGAGAGAGACCCACCCTAGCTTCTGAAGCTGTAAAGGAGACCCTGAAAGGAGACCCTCCCTAGCTTCTGAAGCTGTAAAGGAGATCCTCAAAGGAGACCCTCCCTAGCTTCTCAAGCTGTAAAGGAGATCCTCAAAGGAGACCCTCCCTAGCTTCTGAAGCTGTAAAGGAAACCCTCAAAGGAGACCCACCCTAGCTTCTGAAGCTGTAAAGGAGACCCTGAAAGGAGACCCTCCCTAGCTTCTGAAGCTGTAAAGGAGACCCTGAAAGGAGACCCTCCCTAGCTTCTGAAGCTGTAAAGGAGATCCTCAAAGGAGACCCTCCCTAGCTTCTCAAGCTGTAAAGGAGATCCTCAAAGGAGACCCTCCCTAGCTTCTGAAGCTGTAAAGGAGATCCTCAAAGGAGACCCTCCCTAGCTTCTCAAGCTGTAAAGGAGATCCTCAAAGGAGACCCTCCCTAGCTTCTCAAGCTGTAAAGGAGATCCTCAAAGGAGACCCTCCCTAGCTTCTGAAGCTGTAAAGGAGACCCTGAAAGGAGACCCTCCCTAGCTTCTGAAGCTGTAAAGGTGACCCTCCCTAGCTCTCAAGCTGTAAAGGAGACCCTGAAAGGAGACCCTCCCTAGCTTCTGAAGCTGTAAAGGAGATCCTCAAAGGAGACCCTCCCTAGCTTCTCAAGCTGTAAAGGAGATCCTCAAAGGAGACCCTCCCTAGCTTCTCAAGCTGTAAAGGAGATCCTCAAAGGAGACCCTCCCTAGCTTCTGAAGCTGTAAAGGAGACCCTGAAAGGAGACCCTCCCTAGCTTCTCAAGCTGTAAAGGTGACCCTCCCTAGCTCTCAAGCTGTAAAGGAGACCCTCAAAGGAGACCTTCCCTAGCTTCTGAAGCTGTAAAGGAAACCCTCAAAGGAGACCCTCCCTAGCTTCTGAAGCTGTAAAGGAGACCCTGAAAGGAGACCCTCCCTAGCTTCTGAAGCTGTAAAGGAGACCCTGAAAGGAGACCCTCCCTAGCTTCTGAAGCTGTAAAGGAGACCCTGAAAGGAGACCCTCCCTAGCTTCTGAAGCTGTAAAGGAGATCCTCAAAGGAGACCCTCCCTAGCTTCTCAAGCTGTAAAGGAGATCCTCAAAGGAGACCCTCCCTAGCTTCTGAAGCTGTAAAGGAGACCCTGAAAGGAGACCCTCCCTAGCTTCTCAAGCTGTAAAGGAGACCCTGAAAGGAGACCCTCCCTAGCTTCTCAAGCTGTAAAGGAGATCCTCAAAGGAGACCCTCCCTAGCTTCTCAAGCTGTAAAGGAGATCCTCAAAGGAGACCCTCCCTAGCTTCTGAAGCTGTAAAGGAGACCCTGAAAGGAGACCCTCCCTAGCTTCTGAAGCTGTAAAGGAGACCCTGAAAGGAGACCCTCCCTAGCTTCTGAAGCTGTAAAGGAGACCCTGAAAGGAGACCCTCCCTATCTTCTCAAGCTGTAAAGGAGACCCTGAAAGGAGACCCTCCCTAGCTTCTCAAGCTGTAAGGAGACCCTCCCTATCTTCTCAAGCTGTAAAGGAGACCCTGAAAGGAGACCCTCCCTATCTTCTCAAGCTGTAAAGGAGACCCTGAAAGGAGACCCTCCCTAGCTTCTCAAGCTGTAAAGGAGACCGTGGGAAATTCGTACTTTCGGACTTGCAAGGTTCTGCTAATGTCGCTTTGCAATGACTATAAAACGGTCACGTTTCCCTGTCTGATGTACCTGGAAAGGCCGAGATGGCTCTTGAAAAACATCCTGCCTCCCCCCCCCCTTTACTTCACATCCCTTGTTTCCACTTATCTCTTGTTATGCTAACAAACTAATCTGCTTTCTGGCTGTTTGTTTTTTTGACACTCTCTTCAAGTGTCCCCAAGTCTTGCTTTTCCCCATCCAAGGACGGACGATTCATTCGGGGACCTTGGGGGGGGGAGCCTGCCGTGTCACCCAAGGCAGAGAGGGAAAGGAAGACGCTGGGTAGATGGGGATGTGGGCCGGTTGAATTGGAACTGGTCCTCAACTTGCGACCGTTCGTTTAATGAAACCGTTTGCAATTAACGCTGCACTGGAAAAAAAAAGGTTTTTTTCATGTTTCCGACCATTGCAGCATAACCAAGATTCGGATGCTCGGCCACAAGGCGACATATTGTGTCCTTCTCGGTCGGGGTAACCTCCTGTTTTCATAGCCCAGACTTCCCGATCATATTCTGCATTCAAGATGGATGAATGGATGGATGGATAGATGGATAAATAGAAGATAGAGACAGAGAGAGAAAGGAATGGATGGATGGACTGATGGATGAATAGATAGATAGATAGATAGATAGATAGATAGATAGATAGATAGATAGATAGATAGATAGATAAGAGAGAGAGAGGAATGGATGGATGGATGGATGGATGGATTGGATGGATGGATAGAGATAGATGATAGAGAGAAAGGAATAGATGGATAGATAGGTAGGAAGGTAGATAAATAGATGAGAGAGAGAAAGGAATGGATGGATGGATGAGAGAGAGAGGGGGGGGAATAGATGAATCGATGGATGGATGGATGGATAGATAGATAGAGATAGATAGATGAGAGAGAGAAAGGAAGAAAAGATAAAGAAAGAGATAGATGATAGATAGATAGATAGATAGATAGATAGATAGATAGATAGATAGATAGACAGATGAGAGAGAGAGAAAGGAATTGATGGATGGATGGATGGATGGATGGATGGATGGATAGAGATAACATAACATAACATAACATAACAACAGAGTTGGAAGGGACCTTGGAGGCCTTCTAGTCCAACCCCCTGCCCAGGCATGATAGAGAGAAAGAATAGATGGATAGGTAGGTAGATGACAGAGAGAGAAAGGAATAGATGGATTGATGGATGGATGGATAGATAGATAGATAGATAGATAGATGATAGATAGATAGATAGATAGATAGATAGATAGATAGATAGATAGATAGGAATAGATGGATGGATGGATGGATAGAGATAGATAGATGATAGAGAGAAAGGAATAGGTGGATAGGTAGGTAGGTAGGTAGGTAAATAGATGAGAGAGAGAGAAAGGAATACATGGATGGATGGATGATAGGGATGGATAGATAGATGGGTAGGTAGAGATAGATAGAAAATAGAAGATAGATGAATGGATAGATAGATAGATAGATAGATAGATAGATAGATAGATAGATAGATAGATAAGCAGGCAGGCAGGTAGGTAGTTAACCACATTACCTAACAATAGAAGTTTAATATTTTATTTCATTTATTTACAAAATTTAGAAGCGGCTCCTCCATCTCCTAACTTGCCATCCCACTTGTGGCCATAAATTCAGGACTCCCTCTTATCTGGTTCGTAAATAACCCCCCCCCTCCCCGAATAATCCGGGCTGCAGGTTTTATCCCTGGGAAGCTCTTTCCACCTGAAAAACGTAGCTCCCTTAACGCTGTGAAGGAAGCTTGTGGGTTTTTCTGGCTGACCTGGGTCAAAAAACGATCGTGCGAACGCCGGTTCCGGGAATCCTTCTTTGTCAACCTTTTTGGCAGACAAGCTGGGTTGGAGATGGCCAGGAGTCCCTTCTGCCCCCAAATACTTATCCGGGGAGCGAGTCAATTAAGCGGCAACAGAGAAATCTTACTAAAAGCTTGTGGTGTCAAAGAGCAAACACAAGATCAGAGGCTGTGTGTATCTCTCTCTCTCACACACACTCCCTGCTCATCCTCAACACAAAAGATAAATTAACTGTTTTTGCAAAACTGCAAAAAAACAAACAAACTCGGATTAAAAAACAGTCGGGCCAAATAACCAACTCAGGTTGTTTTGGATTCTGCCCAGTGACCGTCAAAATGGCACTAAGATGATTTTTGTATTTTTATTATTATTAATTTTTTTTTGGAAGCGCGAGGGGTGGGGGGAGAGAAAAAGGCACCAAATTGCCATCACACTGTTCGGAGTTGCTGAAGGAGATTTCAGCAGCTTTTAACTCCTGCGTTCCAGGGAAAACGTTCAAGGTTTTCTTCCAAAGAGTGATAGGAGGGAGAGAGAGAGAGAGAGGGAAAGAAAGAGAGAGGGAGAGAAAGAGGGATGGGGCGGGTGAAAGAGAGAGAGGGAGAGAAAGAGGGAGGGAGGGGGAAAGAGAGAGGTGGAGGGGAAAAGGGAGAGAGAGAGAGAGAGAGAGAAAGAGAGAGACGGAAAGAGAAAGGGAGAGGAAAGGAGAAAGAGAGAAAAAGAGAGAGGGAGGGAGAGAGAGAGGGAGGGAGGGAGAGAGAGGGAGGGAGAGAGAGAAAGAGAGAGGGAGGGAGAGAGAAAGGGGGCAGAGAGAAAGGGAGAGTGAAAGGGAGAGGGAGTGGGGAGAGAGAGTTGAGAGAGAGAGAAATAGAGAGGGATAGAGAGGGAGAGAGGGAGAGAGAAAGAAAGAGGGGGAGAGGGAGAGAGAGGGAAAGAGAGAGAGGGTGAAAGAGAGGGAGAGAAAGGGAGGGAGAGAGAAAGAAAGAGGGGAGAGAGGGAGACATGCGATGAGTTTTCAAAGGGGGCTAAAATGCCCTCCCTTCCTTAGAATTCTTGCCAAATGGTTTGAATTGGATTCT
>NC_080556.1:2222500-2237500 GCF_028640845.1 Ahaetulla prasina | reverse complement strand
GCTCTTATGCAGGCCCCTTACAGACCTCTTAGGAATGGGGTGAGGTCGACAGTAGACAGTCTTTGGTTGAAGCTTTTAGGATTATGAGAAGAGACCACAGAGTCAGGTAGTGTGTTCCAAGCATTAACAACTCTGTTACGGAAGTCATATTTTCTGCAATCAAGATTGGAGCGGTTAACATTAAGCTTAAATCTATTGTGTGCTCTTGTATTGTTGCAATTGCAGCTGAAGTAGTCTTCGACAGGAAGAACATTGTAATAGATGACTCTATGAGTTAAACTTTAATAACAACCGGGCGGCTAACTTATCAATTGCAGCGATTCACTTAACAACCGAGGCGCGAAAGATCGTAAAAGGGAGACAAAAACTCACTTAACTCACTTAGGGGCCGGATAGCTCAGGCTGGTAAGGCCTGTTATTAGAACACAGCAGCCTGCAATTACTGCAGGTTCAAGCCCGGCCCAAGGTTGACTCAGCCTTCCATCCTTTATAAGGTAGGTAAAATGAGGACCCAGATTGTTGGGGGGGCAATAAGTTGACTTTGTAAAAAAATATACAAATAGAATGAGACTATTGCCTTATACACTGTAAGCCGCCCTGAGTCTTCGGAGAAGGGCGGGGTATAAATGTAAACAAACTTAACAACTGACTCACTCAGCATCACAGAACTGTTGGGCTTAGTTGCGGTTGTAAGTCGAGCACTGCCTCTGTTTATCTATTCTGTTCTGTTCTGTTCTGTTCTGTTCTGTTCTGTTCTGTTCTGTTCTGTTCTGTTCTACTCTACTCTACTCTACTCTACTCTATTCTATTCTATTCTATTCTACCTACCTGCCTACCTATGTCTGCTACTCTGCTTGCTTACTTTAGCCACTCGTAAGTGTATTTATTGTATGGAACATTATCAGGGGAGGCAGAGGGAGAAAAAGTGACGTTCGCAGAACTTAAAGTAGAAATAGTAATAAGGAAACCTAGAATTTCAAGGGAGGAGGTCCTTTTCCAATATGTTTTTAATTAGTTTGAAATACACCTCTTTGGAACATAAGGGATCGCTCTTAAGCAGTAAAGATTTGCGGGTTTTGCAAAAAGAGGTATGAAGCAATTTTTGCAGCCCCTCCAAAGTATTTCAATTATTGACTGATTTGAGGGAAGAGGAAGAAGTAGAAGAAAAGGAACGAGGAGGAGGAGGACGAGGAGAAGGAGAGGAGAAGGCAAGGAAAAGGAGACGGAATATACTGTAGAACATAGAATAACAGAGTTGGAAGGGACCTCGGAGGTCTTCTAGTCCAACCCCCTCCTCGAGCAGGAGACCATATACCATTCCAGACAAATGGTTGTCCAATCTCTTCTTAAAAACTTCCAGTGATGGAGCACCCACAACTTCTGGTGGCAAGCTGTTCCATTGGCTAATCGTTCTCACTGTCAGGAAATTTCTCCTTGGTTCTAAGAGAAGGAGAACGAAGGAAAGTAGGAAGGAGAAGGAGAAAGAAGGAAAGGAGATGGAGAAAGAAAAGGAGAAGGAGGAGAAGGAACGTTAGAAGATGGAGTGGGTAAAGAAGGAGAAGATATGAGACAAGGAGAGGAGAAGGAGAAGAAAAAGGAGGAGGAAGAAGGGTGGAGGAGGAAGAGAAGAAGAGGATGGAGAAGGAAGAGGAGAAGGAAGGTTGGAAGCTGGAGAAGGAGAAGCTGGAGAAGAAGATGACATATCGGACAAGGAGAGGAGGATGAGAAGGAGAAGGAGAAGAAGGAAGAGGAGTGGAGGAGGAGGAGAGGATGGAGGAGGAGGAGAAGAAAAGTTAGAAGATTGAGAAGATATGGTACACAAGGAGAAAAGGACGAGGAGAAGAAGGAAGGGGAGTGGAGGAGAAAGAAGAGGAGAAAGAGAAGGAGAGGATGGAGAAGGAGGAGAAGGAAAGTTGGAAATGAAGAAGGAGAAGGTGGAGAAGTAAAATATAAGGAGAGGAGGAGGAGGCGGAGGAGAAAGAGAGGATGGAAAAGGAGGAGAAGGAAGGTTGGAAGATGGAAGAGAAGATGGAGAAAGAGAAGATATGCTAGACAAGGAGAGGAGGAGAAGGAGGAAGAGGGGTGGAGGAGGAGAAGAAAGAGAACGGATGGAGAAGGAGGAGAAGGAAGGTTGGAAGATGGAAGAGAAGATGGAAAAAGAGAAGATATGGTAGATATGGAGGAGGAGGGGGAGGAGGAGGAAGAGGGGTGGAGGAGGAAGAGGAGGAGAAAGTGAAAGAGGATGGAGAAGGAGGTTGGAAATGGAGAAGGAGAAGATGGAGAAATAAAAGATATGGTAGACAAGGAGAGGAGGAGGACGAAAAGGAGAAAGAGTTTTTTCCCCACCTACCTTCAGACTTCCCACCGTTCTCATTAATCTCCCCATTATAATTAATCCCTATTTCCTGCCGATTTGGAAACTTTAGAGATGGGGGAACTTTGATTTTAATTTTTAGGGGTTTTTTTTTTCTTCTTCTTCTTCTTCTCGCCGTCGTCTCCCACTGGGGTGGAGCCAAGGAATCCGAGTCCCGCTTGGTTGCTTTGCAGATTTGAAAATTGGAGGGTTTTTTTTTTAATCCCCCCCCCCTGGAGAGCGGTGGAAAAAGAGGGAAGGATAAAAAATAAAATAAATAAAGAGAAATGAAAAACTCAAAAGAAATACAAATTGGTCTTTGTTTCGAACCCCATTTATTTGGGAGAAAAAGATGTTTTTCAAAAACGTGTGTCCGTCAAAAGACTCCTGGTTATTATTCTTATCATATATATATATATATATATATATATATTATTTTTTTTTTGGGCGGGTAGCAGAAGGAGAAATTGCAATTAAAAAGCTCTCCTGTAAGTGTTTTGGAGAGAGCTGACATCGTTAGAAATTGGTATTCCGTCCGTCGCTTCCCGAAAGACTTATTGTGATCTGCAGTTCCATGGCGTTTTTGATCAGGGGGTTTGGGAGCATTTTAAACATCTCGATAATATGTTCGGAAAAACAAATGTTTTTTCGGAGCCCTCCGACGGTATGGCTTTTTTTTTCCCTGTTGTGTGGCTTCACACAACCCACCAAGAAGTCCCCATATTATCCGCAGAATGTCGAAGAAACGTCAAATCGCAGGGACCCTGAGAGGTCTTCTAGTCCAGCGGTCACCCACTGGTGGTCCGTGGACCGCTGGTGGTCCGCGAGAAAATGTTGGTGGTCCGCAGAAAAATGATTTGCATTTTTTTTATCTTGCACTAAATCAGGAGTCCACAAACTACGGCCACTGGGACTGATACGTGCAATGAACGTTTGTGTTGCTGCAGAGAGTCTTCCCCTTTGGGGTCTTTTTGTGTGGGTCGGAGGGGGGCAGAAATTCCGACTTGGGGGTCTGCTTTGGCCTCCTGGTGCGGGGCTTTGGGCGAAGGCTGGAGGGAAGTGCTGCTGGTGGCGAAGAGCCGGAGGGCCTCTTTCCAGTGGGGCTGCATCATGGCCTGGAACTGGCTGACCATCTCAGCCCGCTGAGTCTCCAGGTGCCTGTACCTGGCCTCGCACTCCTGCAGGTCTTCCCTCTGCTTGGCAAGCCTATGCTCCTAGTCCTCAGTGAGGTGCTTCTGCTGAGCCTCCTTCTCGGTCAGATCCAATTTGAACTGAGCTGTTTTGCCAACCCTTTCTCATGATAGGTGCTTAGCTCCAAGAACTGCTTCCCGTTGGGGCCCTAAGGAGCCCGGGCGGGCAGGCGAGGAGTAGCGAGTAGCGAGTAGAGGCTGGCAAGGCGCCCCTCAACGTGAGTGACATCAAGTTGGTCACGCCCACCCAGTCACATTACCACCTCGCCACGCCCACCCCGCTGGTATTTAGGCAGATCGTATTAGTGGTCCGCGGGATTTAAAATTATGAATTTAGTGGTCCCTGAGGTTTCAAAGATTGGGGACTCCTGCTTTAGATCCTTTTAAAAAAGATTTTTCTCTTCTTTTTGTAGTGAATTTGCTGGATACGTCCAAGATTATTGGAGACTGGGGCTGGCTCATTTATCCTTCCCACGGGGTAAGTAACAATCGTAATCGTAAACATATTAATCACAATCACATTCATAACCACAATCATATTCATAACCACAGACACAATCACAATCAATCATAATCGCAATCAGTCACAATCATAATCACAATCACAATCATAATCACACAATCACATTCATAACCACAATCATATTCATAATCACACACAATCACAATCATAATCACAATCAGTCACAATCATAATCACAGTCATAATCACACAATCACATTCATAACCACAATCATATTCATAACCACACACAATCACAATCAATCATAATCACAATCAGTCACAATCATAACCACAGTCATAATCACAGTCGTAATCACAACCGCAATCAATCATAATTGCAATCACATCACAATGATAATCACAATCAATCATAATCTCAATCACATCACAATCACAGTTATGACCACAATCATATTCATAATCACAATCATAATCATAATTGCAATCACATCACAATCATCATCATCATCATACACAATCACGATCATAATCACAATCATATCACAATCACATTCAGAACCACAATCATATTCATAACCACAGACACAATCACAATCATAATTCGCAATCACGTCACAATCATGACCATAATCAATCACAGTCGGTCACAATCGCGATCAATTGTAATCACAATCACATCACAATCACAATTGATCATGGGACACTATGCCGGTCGTAAATGCGAGGTCCGGTTGTAAACCACTTGGGCAGGGGAGGGGTTGGACTAGATGACCTAGAAGGTCCCTTCCAACTCTGTTATTCTGTAATCTGGCTGACTATGCAACCATAATAGTTAAATTTATATTCTGCGTGACTCAGGTTCGGAAAACTATCCTGGCTGAAATTCAGGGGTCTGCAAAATCCAGATTTTATTTCTCCTGCTGCTTATAGGTAGTCCTCGATTTATAACACCTCACTTAGTGACGGTTTGAAGTTACAACCGCACTGAGAAAAAATGACTTAGGACCGTTTTTCACCCTTACGACCGTTGAAGCCCCGCCCTCTCCCGTGGTCACATGATCAAAATTCCCCCAGCTTGGCAACTGACTCATATTTATGACGGTCGCCGTATCCCAGGGTCGCGTAATCCCCTTTTGTGACCTTCTGCTTAACAGCGGCGGCAAGACAGGCCTCAAAATGGATCAAAGTCCACTTAACAACTGTCTCACTTTAGCCCCAGAGATTCGGGGCTCAACTGTGGTCATAAGTCGAGGACTTGCCAGCATTTTCACGTTGGAAATTTTGCTTTGTTTTGGAGGCTCCCAAGTCCCCGATCTCCAGGGTGGGTTTCTTATTTTTCCTTGATTCCTTGTGGTGGTGTTGTTTTTGGAAGGATCCCGGAGAGCAAAATTAGATCTGGGAAAGTGGTGGTAGATTTGAGCGTTCTTCGGCACCGACCTCCAGCCGAAAAACATTGTCTCAGCCAAACCCCCTTTTTCAATTTTGCACAGCGCGTCTGCGAAAATTGAATGCAATTTAAGGTTTTTCTCCAGCTGCAAAGATTCGAACGCTCGCTGCCTCCTTGCATGTCAAAAGGAAACCAGAGACCGGGCAGACAAAACGCAAATGAGACAAATCGTAGAACGCGGAATCATAAGGATGGAAGGGACCTTGGAGGTCTTCTAGTCCAACCCCTTGCTCAAGCAGGAGACCCTAGACAACTTTAAACAATCAATCAGAATAGAGCTGGAAGGGACCTTGGAGGTCTTCTAGTCTCCTACAGTTGCGTGAAGTGTTAATATTAGCTTAAAACGCCTTGGTAAGGACACACCTGGAATGTTGCGTCCGGTTTTGGTCATCACATTATAAAAAAAAAAGATGTTGAAACTCTAGAAAGAGTGCAGAGAAGAGCAACCAAGAGGATTTAGGGGACTGGAGGAGAAAACATACGAAGAAGAACGGTTGCAGGAATCGGGGGTGCGTTGAATGAAAAGAAGGACTAGGGGAGACATGATAGCATCTTCCAATACTTGAGGGGCTGCCCCAAAGAAGGGTGGGGAGGGTTTTCCAGAAGTACCAGAAGGCAGGGCAAGAAACAACAGATGGAAACTCATCAAGGAGAGAAGCAACCTGGAATTGAAAAGGAGAAATTTCCTGACATTGAGAACAATTAACCAGTGGAACAACTCGCCACCAGATGTTGCGAATGCGCCAACGCTGGAGATTTTTAAGAAGAGATTGCACAACCGTTTGTCTGAAGTGGTCTAGGCTTTCCTGCCTAAGCAGGGGGTTGGACTAGAAGACCTCCAAAGTCCCTTCCAACTCTGTTCTGATTGAACCGTTTGACCGGAATGATCTCCTGCCCAAGCAGGGGGTTAGACTAGAAGACCTCCGGGGGCCCCTTCCAAACCTACGATTTCACCTTTTAAGTAATTTTTCGACTAAATTTTAAGCTGCTTTGACATCCTCCCTCTTTCCACCCTCTTTATCCATTTATAATCTGATTCCCCCCCCCCTTAATCTAGCATTAGCTTCCATTTAAACTATTAGATAAATTCCCGAGCAGAGATGCAATCAAGTTGCTTGTCTCAGCGCATTAACGGTGACATCCTCATTTTGTGTCCTGCCAAGAGAGGATTTTTCCCTCTCTCTTAGCGACCGGAGAACGGTTGGCGCAATGCTATCCCAAATAAAATAAATAAATCCCTGTCTTTTTATTTCAGCAGAATTTGGCTTTTTTTCCCCCAGGCCTCCCAGTTCATCTGGGAGCGGCCATTAATCAGTTTTAATTTTTTTTGATCCGTTCCTCTCGAGCCGGCTGGGAAAACGGAAAGGGCTGGAATTTTACTATTCAACAAATTCCGCTCTCGTGTCAAATTCAATGCCTCCGACGAGACAAGAGGGTCCTCGGCTTACAACCCGCACCATTGGGAGCCGGTCGTTCAATGAGACATGCCTGGTTTTTTTTTTAATGGCCGTTATCACCGCCACGGTCATTAAGCGAATCGCTGGGGGGTTGTTTCAGGGAGTCACAGGGTTGTTAACCCTGGATCCAGTTTCTCCGATGAACATTGAAGCCGGTTGGATGATCACATCTCACACACACACACACACACACACACACACACACACACACACGAAAACCACTGTGGTTGTCACAACTATCCGACGGTTGCCAAGAATCCAAATTTTGGGTTCAGGTGGCCGTGGGGACATTGCGACGGTCATTAAGCTGGCTGGTGAGGGGATTCTGGGAGTTGAAGTCCACCCCTCTTGAAGCATGCTGAGTGGGGGATTCTGGGAGTTGAAGTCCGCCCCTCTTGAAGCATGCTGAGTGAGGGATTCTGGGAATTGGTCCACCACTTTTAAAGGATGCTGGGAGGGGGATTCTGGGAGTTGAAATCCACCCCTCTTAAAGAATGCTGAGTGGAGGATTCCGGGAGTTGAAGTCCACCCCTCTTGAAACATGCTGAGTGGAGGATTCCGGGAGTTGAAGTCCGCCCCTCTTAAAGCATGCTGAGTGGGGGATTCTGGGAGTTGAAGTCCACCCCTCTTGAAGCATGCTGGGAGGGGGATTCTGGGAGTTGAAGTCCACCCCTCTTGAAGCATGCTGAGTGGGGGATTCTGGGAATTGAAGTCCGCCCCTCTTAAAGCATGCTGAGTGGGGGATTCTGGGAGTTGAAGTCCACCCCTCTTGAAGCATGCTGGGAGGGGGATTCTGGGAGTTGAAGTCCACCCCTCTTGAAGCATGCTGAGTGGGGGATTCTGGGAATTGAAGTCCGCCCCTCTTAAAGCATGCTGAGTGGGGGATTCTGGGAGTTGAAGTCCACCCCTCTTGAAGCATGCTGGGAGGGGGATTCTTGGAGTTGAAGTCCACCCCTCTTGAAGCATGCTGAGTGAGGGATTCTGGGAGTTGAAGTCCACCACTTTTAAAGGATGCTGGGAGGGGGATTCTGGGAGTTGAAGTCCACCCTTCTTAAAGCTGGCAAAGTTGGGGGAAAAAACCGTTCCTCTAAATTCAATCCCCAACTGTGAAAATTGGCCCCAAAACCTTTTGCAAAGACGGACAGATTCTCCGTTTTTTTGCAACCCCCCCCCAAAAAAAACGCGGAATCGTCTCTTGCTTGAGTAGGGGGGCTGGACTAGAAGACCTCCAGGGTCCCTTCCAACTTTGTTCCTCCGTCGTTTCTTTCCATGACGGGTGCAACGCTTGTTCGATGCCAGCTTTGCAGCCGGCAACCACTTCAGTTTCCAACCCTTGCCAGACTTGGCGGGCGGAGGAAGCTGGCTGGCTCGCCCGCTGCTTCGCAGTCTGCCGCCCGGAGCTTCTCCGCTGGGGATGCCAAGCCGCCCTTGGCATTCATAATGAACCCCGTGCCACGTCAAGACCAGAAGCTGCTCCTTCTCTGCCAGCCTGAAATGCATCTGCTGGCATCGGCTTCCAGTGTTTGGCTGGGTGCCAGGACACCCCCCCCCACCCTGCCAGATGCCAAGGGAGAGACAGGCAAATCTTAACCAATGTTAGCCAGGATAGATGCTGCCTTGAGCGCAGAGCCAGCGACCGGAAAAGACGAAAAAGCGAACTTGGATGGCAGCAACTCTCTTTCTGGAACGGCTGGGAGCTTCTATGTATTTGTTAGAGGGTTGTTGTTTTTTTTAATCCCACTTTTATTATTTTTATAAATAAGCCAAGGCGGTAAGGGCAGGGCGCATCCTGATTTTTTTTCTTTTCTTCCTAACTGGTCCACAATGACCTTGGGAGGTGGGTTGGGCTGAGAGAAAGAGAGGGATTGTCAGAAAGGAAGGAAGGGAAGGAAAAAAGAAAGAAAGAAGGAAGGAAAGAAGGAAGGAAGGAAAAAAGAAAGAAAGAAAGAAGAATGGAAGGAAGGAAGGAAAGGAAAAGAAGATGGAAAGAAGGGAGGAAGGAAAGAAAGGAAGGAAGGAAGAGAAAAAGAAAGAAGGAAGGAATTAAGAAAGAAAGAAAAGAAAAAGAAGGAGGGAAGGAAGGAAGAAAGGAAAGGAAAAGAAGATGGAAAGAAGGAAGGAAGGAAAGGAAGGAAGGAAAGAAAAAGGGAGGGAAGGAGGGAAGAAAGGAAAGGAAAAGAAGAGGGAAAGAAGGAAGGAAGGAAAGGAAGGAAGGAAGGAAGAGAAAAAGGAAGAAAGAAGAAAGGAAGGAAGGAAGGAAGAAAAGAAAAAGGGAGGGAAGGAAGGAAGGAAGAAAAGGAAAAGAAGATGGAAAGAAGGAAGGAAGGAAAGGAAGGAAGGAAGGAAGAGAAAAAGGAAGAAAGAAGAAAGGAAGGAAGGAAGGGAAGGAAAGAAGGAAAGAAGGAAAGGAAGGAAGAAAGAAAGAAGGAGGGAGGGAAGAAAGGAAAGAAAAGGAAAAGATAGGAAAGGAAGATGGAAAGAAGGGAGGAAGGAAGGAAGGAAGAGAAAAAGAAAGAAAGAAGAAAGGAAGAAGGAAGAAAGGAAAGGAAAGGAAAAATGCTTTTAAAAGTTAAAAAAATCCACCTCTGATGATCGCGCAGCTCAGCTGGGCATGGCAAGTGGGCAGGAATTTTTGCTATCGGTTCTCCGGACCACCTGCTGGCATTGCTACCGGATCGCGCAATCCGGTCCGAACCGGGAGCATTTCACCCCTGCTTCAAATCCTGCCCTCCCCTCCTCTTTCCCCGCTTTCTTTCTCCCCAGTGGGACTCCATCAACGAGATGGACGAGTTTTTCCAGCCCATCCACACCTACCAGGTGTGCAACGTCATGACGGCCAACCAGAACAACTGGCTGAGGACCAGTTGGATCCAGCGGCACGGAGCTCACCGGGTTTACGCCGAGATCCAGTTCACCTTACGGGATTGCAACAGCATGCCCGGCGTGCTGGGCACTTGCAAAGAGACCTTTAACCTTTACTACCTCCAATCCGACCGGGATCTGGGCAGTACCACCCGCGAGAGCCAGTTTGTCAAAATCGACACCATCGCGGCCGACGAGAGTTTCACCAACGTGGACCTCGGGGTCCGGCGGCTGAAGCTCAACACCGAAGTCCGGGGAGTCGGACCCTTGACCAAGCGGGGTTTTTACCTGGCCTTCCAGGACATCGGGGCCTGTATCGCCGTCGTGTCCGTCCGCGTCTATTACAAAAAATGTCCCGCCATGGTCAGGAACCTGGCGGCCTTCTCCGAAGCAGTGACGGGCGCCGATTCCTCCTCCCTGGTGGAGGTGCGGGGAGAGTGCGTTTCGCACTCGGAGGAGAGGGACACCCCTAAAATGTACTGCAGCGCGGAAGGCGAGTGGCTGGTGCCCATCGGGAAGTGCGTCTGCAGCGCCGGGTACGAAGAACGGAAGGATGCCTGTTCGGGTAAGACGCGGGTCGGGGAGGATGGTTTGGGGGACGGAGGGTACCGATAAGGTGGCGAGAGAGAAAAAAACAGAAAAAATCCTTGCCCAGACAGTCCTCGACTTACGACCACAACGGAGGCCTAAATATCTCTTGCTAAGCGGGACGGTTGAGTTTCGCTCCGTTTTTATGACCCTTCTTGCCACCGTTGTTTTTAAGTGAATCGCTCCAGTGATTAAGTCAGGAGCGGTGCAGTGGCCTAGAGGTGGAGCTCCCGCCTCACAATCGGGAGGCTGTGAGTTCGATCCTAGGTAAGAGGCAGATATTTCTCTCTCTCTCTGGGCACAATGAGAAATACATCCGCCGAACAAAACTCAGCACTGGCGACAAGAAAGGCATCCGGCCAGTAAAACACTCAGCTAGCTCCATTCAGTTGCCCAGACTCCATCCCGCAAAGGATTATGGGGTCGTTAAAAGAAGTGGTTGTCAATAACATGGTTGTTAGCCCGTCGACTTTGCTCATCGGAAGGTCGCCAAAGTGGGGGGGGGGATCACAAGACCCCGGGATGCTCCGACCGTCGTAAATACGAGTCAGTCGCCAAGCATCCAGATTTGGATCGTGTGACCACGGAGTATAACATTCTTAAGTGTGAAAAAAGGGACCTAAGTCCCCTTTTTCGTTGCCGTTATAACTTCAAACAGCCACTAAATGAACCGTTGTAAGTCGAGGGATACTTGTGCAATAGCCAAAGGTAAAAATATAGATACGACGGGATATCTCATGGGAGGTCATTTTCCCACAGTTAAAACAAGGAAAAGAATCTTTTATTAGTCATTTTTCCCGATAAAAGTGTCTTTTCCACTTTTCGGGTGAAAACCTTTCGGAACCAACCTGGAGTTGTAAAAAGCTGGATTTTCTTGCTTCCCCGAGTAAAACAAATACACACCGTTGGGATTGTGCGCGGAAAGAGAAATATTTGCAAAATTGAGCCCCAAAGCGTGGAGGACTTAGGAGATTTAAGGAGATCAGGAAAATGAGCCCTCTGTGGAAGTGTGTTATAGCAGTTCACAAAGTACCCGGCTTTTAATAATATCTGTAATATATATTTTGCAGCCTTCTGACGAGCAAAGTCAAGGGGGGGAGCCGGATTCACTTAACGTCCGTGTTATTAACCTAAGAAATGAAATGATTCACTTAACGACGCTGGCAAGAAGGATCATACAACGGGGCAAAACTCCGCTAACAACTTTCTCGCTTAGCAACAAAAATCCGCGGGGTGGGGGGGGGCGTCCTCTCTTGCGGTCGTAAGTCGAGGACTGCTTGCGGGCTGTGCGAAGGAGATTGCATTTTGCTAGACTTAATTGTCGTTGATGTTTTAATCCAAATATTTGCCTTTCCTCCAGAAAGGACTGATTAAGATCTGTTCGTTTTCCCCAAACGACAAAGTAGGTTACCTTGAAACGCCGCGCGGCTTCTTCGCAGTACACAAAACAATTCGCGAAGTCGCCTTTCTTCACGTGCGTGCCCTCTGCGCATGCCCCCGGCCTCAAAAACATGGCTAAATAGGATGGCATTCGTTCGCCCGACCTGACTGGGTACCAACTTCCTCCACGTCTTTTCATTCTGTGGAAAAACCCAGTTAACGCAAACCTTGGTTTCGAGCGTGGCTAAGAAGGCCGCGAAGGGAATTCAGGAGGAGGATTCAGCTAGTCCTTACTTGACCGGTGCTCATTTAGTGACCATTCGAAATTACAACGTCACTTGAATAAAGGGAGTTAGGATTGTTTTCGACACTTACGGCCATTGCAGTGTTGTGACCCAGGCCCGAGTAGGTAGTAGGAAACTCAGTCCGTGAAAAGAACAAACGAACTTTATTCGAACAGCTGAGAATGACTTCAATCCCAGCGTCGTTCAACTCAAATTAAAACAAATTCCTCCCAACACAAATTCCTCAGTCCTCTCGCAAACCTTGGTCCGACTTAGGCAAACTGCCAAAGGCCTTTCTTGACAAACGTTCAGAAGTCACAAAAATAAAGGCAAGACGTAGATGAAGCAGAAGACGAAGCTATCAACATTGTTTTCCGGCAAAGCTCAAACGCCGTTGTTGGTCTTTTAAGCCTTATGGGAGGGGCCAATCATCTCTTGGCCTTACTCCCGAGTCGTCCTCTCTGCTTGAGCTGCTCTTGTCTTCTGGCAGCTCTTCTCATGCGTGCATTAGGAACAGGCTCCTCCTGTTCCTCTGCCTCACTACTATCAGTCTCTGGAGTCCGCACCTCACTTCCCGATGGCCCTGGCCTCACCTCAGCCTCGTCGCTGTCCGACTCCGTTGCCAGCTCCGCAAGCTGCTGGCGGACCAAAACATGCAGCCTCACGTGATCAAAATTCAGAGGCTCAGCAACTGGCGGAGGCGCGTGCTCACATTTTCGGTGCTGGGCGAACCGGTAGGTAAATTATGTGAATCCCACCTGTGAGCCAGATTCACTTCACACTTCAACGCCGGCGGCAAGAAAAGTCGTAAAACGGGATGAGATCCCCCCTAGCGACCGTCTCACTTAACAATGGCAGTTTGGCGCTGGATTCCTGGTCGTAAAACAAGAGGAACACCCCCCCCCCGCCTCGTTATTTTCCCAAGCCTAAATCTGAATTGACAACTTTACCCCGATGACGCGTTTCTTCCTTGGAGGGCGTCATTCCTGCATTCCGCAAAGTCACGCGGCACAAACTCCATCCGTTTGTTCCCCCCCCCTGGAATGTGTGGGGAGGGGCTCCAGCAAGATCATCTGGCCTGCCACTGTCTCTAAACGACGATAAGAAGCCTGGCAATCGACGTGTGGTGCCGCTCGCCTGAGGCGACGCGTGTTCAGCGGCGCCACCGAGGAGACGATGTTTATTTGCTTCTTCTCCAAAGAGGAAGCGAGAGCGTTGGAGCTCGGCGAAAGACATCTTGCGCGAGCTTTGTTCAGCTCGGGGGGAAACTGGGCGAGTTTCTGCCTTGACAAAATTTAACACCAGGGTAGCGCCATCAAAGTCGCAGCAGGAAAGGAAGGACGCCGGATCGACAAGCGGTACCCGCCGTCAGATTACGCTGGATAAATTTGGGACGGTGCTCCAGTTTTTTTTTTGCAAACGGGGCCGCCTCTGTTTTCCAAGTGAGGTTGGACAGCCAATTTGTCTGAAATGGTTTAGGGCAGGGGTCTCCAACCTTGGCAACTTTAAGCCTGGAGGACTTCAACTCTCAGAATACCCCAGCCAGCTTTGCTGGCTGGGGAATTCTGGGAGTTGAAGTCCACCAGGCTTAAAGTTGCCAAGGTTGGGGACCCCTGGTCTAGGGAAGTGATGGCTAACCTTTTTGCCATCGCGTGCCAGAAAGTGGGGAGCAGGGGGCGTCATGTGTGCGCATGCCCACACCCATAATTCTCTGTGTCCCGCCTCCACGCATGCATGTGCTCCCCCCTCCTGGCATGCGATGACCCGGTAGGCCCGCTTTTCTCTCTCACCTGGCTCCAGAGCCTTTCTAGGAGTCTGGGGAGGGCGAAAACGGACTTCCCCACCCCTCTGGAGGCCCTCCAGAGGCCAGAAATGGCCGGTTTGCCACCGGAGGTTTTTAAAGAAGAGACTGGACAGCCCTTTGTCCGGAATCGTCTTCAGGTTTCCTGCCTTGAATGGTCACTAAGCGGATGGCCGTAATGGCGAGGACCGCCTGCCTCATCCCCGGAAGAGAAACACTCGAGAACTTTTAGACCGACGGTCGTAACTTATAAGCAAAATGTGCTTTAAAATCTTGCCTGTCGTTCAGTTTTGAAGATCGAACGACATTGCGTAACCGCATCGATTTAGGCACGTTCGCATTGAAATCGATAGATTTTATCGATTAAACGACGGAGAAGAAAGAACGACAGAGGAAAAGAGTTTAATTTGGAATGGCTAAATAGACCCCTTGGCCATTTGTTTCCCTCCCCACCTTTGGATAGAGAGGGCAAATAACGGTCTATAAATAAACACCCTTTGAGATTCGTAAGGGAAGATTTTGCAGGGGGAAAAAAAAAACCAGTTTATTTATTCATGCCAAGTTCTTCTTTATTAGATCAGTTTATTTTTAGAACTTGGAATAATACAATTACGAGAGGAAAATGAAAGTACGTTTGCCCAGATATGGGTGGCATTACAAAAATAATAATAATAATAATAATACGCCGTTTTTGGCTCCCTTCCTTATACAGATAGTCCTGGACTTACAATGGTTCATTTAGTGACGTTACGACGGAAAAAGTGACTTATGATTTGTTTTTCACGCAGCGTCCCCAGGATCAGGTGATCCAAAATTCAGATGATCGGCAACTGACTTGTACTTATGACAGGATTGATGGATTGGTTGAAATGGTCTGGAGTCTCCTGCTTGAGCAGGGGGTTGGACTAGAAGATCTCCAAGGTCCCCTCCAACTCTATTCGGATTGATTGAAATTGTCTAGGGCAGGGTCTCCAACCTTGGCAACTTTAAGACTTGTGGACTTCACCTCCCAGAATTCTTTTAGACTTATGGACTTCAACTCCCAGAATTCTTTTATGACTTGTAGACTTCAACTCCCAGAATTCTTTTAAGATTTATGGACTTCAACTCCCAGAATTCTTTTAAGATTTATGGACTTCAACTCCCAGAATTCTTTTATGACTTGTAGACTT
>NC_080556.1:2192500-2220000 GCF_028640845.1 Ahaetulla prasina | reverse complement strand
GATAACTTGATTATCTTTCCCCAACCTGTGACGCATCTGTGGCCTAGGCCCCCTCTTATCTGGCCATTCCTCTTCCCTCCGTCCAGTGGTGGGATTCAAGTAATTTAACAACCGGTTCTCTGCCCTAATGATTTCTTCCAACAACCAGTTTGCCAAACTGCTCAGAAAGTTAACAACCGGTTCTCCCGAAGTGGTGCGAAATTGCCTCTGTCCCTCAAGGTCCTTCCCAAACGTGACCTCCCCCCGCCCTCCGAGCTGGACCTCGGCTTGGCTTCCATCTTGACCTTCAGCTTCTTCTCAACTTCTCCAGGTCCTCCGTCCGCTCCCACGAACCTGCTGTCCAGCGTGAACGGCACGACCGTGACCCTCGACTGGGCCCCTCCGCTGGACAAAGGAGGACGCCAAGACGTCACCTACAACGTGATCTGTCATCGCTGCACCTGGGGAGGGGGCCACTGCGAATCCTGCGGGTCTGGGATCCGTTTCCTCCCCCAGCAGATGAATTTGGCCCAGGGGTCTCTCTCCATCTCCAACCTTCTGGCTCACACCAACTATTCCTTCTCGGTGGAGGCCGTCAACGGCGTCTCCGACCTCAGCTTCGAGTCCCCAAGATTTGTGGCCGTCAACATCACCACGAACCAGGCAGGTAGGAGAAGGTGTGCCCCCCCCACCTCCCCTCACCCCACTCCTCTCTTCTCCCCACCCCACCCCACCCCACCTCAACCCATCCGACTCGAGGTAAAACCAAGGTTCAAGTCCATCAATTTAGGGAGAACAACGAATCGGTGGAACAGAAGTTGCCTTCAGGAGTTGTGGGTGCTCCATCATCACTGGAGGTTTTCAAGAAGAGACTGGGCAGCCGTTGGTCCAGAATGGTATAGTCTCCTGCTTAAGCAGGGGGTTGGACTACATGACCTCCAAGGTCCATTCTGTTATTCTGTATTGTTGTCCTTTCCTCCCCCCTCCTCCTCTTCTTCCTCCTCCTCCCCTTCCCCTCTTCCTCCTCCTCCCCATTCTCTCCTCTTTCTCCTCCTCCTCTTCCTCCTCTCCCTCCCCTCTTCCTTCTCCTCCTTCTCCTCTTCTCCTCCCTCGTCTTCCTCCTTCTCCTCCCACTCCCCACCTCCTCCTCCTCTTTAAAGGTCTCACAGCAGGATGTAAGCTATTCTGAATCAAGCTGCTTTTCGCAATTGACTGATGGGGATTTTGTCAATGCTGAGAGCATTCAAGGGGTGGTCCATCTGGCATAGGGTTTTCTGCTTTTGCAGGGGGTTGGACTAGACCTCCAAGGTCCCATCTGACTCTCTTAGTCTATTTTCTTATAGATAGATAGATAGATAGATAGATAGATAGATAGATAGATAGATAGATAGATAGATAGATGTAGATGATAGAGATAGATAGATAGATAGATAGATAGATAGATAGATAGATAGAGATAGATAGATAGATAGATAGATAGATAGATAGATGATAGCTAGATAGACACAGAGAGAGAAATAGAGGTAAATAGATGATTAATAATAATAATAATAATAATAATAATAATAATAATAATAGATGATAGAAGATAGATTTTTTTTAAAAATTTGCATTTATATCCCGCCCTTCTCCGAAGACTCAGGGTGGCTTACACTATGTCAAGCAATAGTCTTCATCCATTTGTATATTATATACAAAGTCAACTTATTGCCCTCAACAATCTGGGTCCTCATTTTACCTACCTTATAAAGGATGGAAGGCTGAGTCAACCTTGGGCCTGGTGGGACTTGAACTTGTAGTAATTGCAAGCAGCTGCTGTTAATAACAGACTGTCTTATCAGTCTGAGCCACAGATAGATAGATAGATAGATAGATAGATAGATAGATAGATAGAGATGAAAGAGATAGATATAGATAGATAGATATAGATAGATAGATAGATAGATAGATAGATAGATAGATGATAGATAGATGATAGATAGATAGATAGATAGAAGAGATAGATAGATAGATAGATAGATAGATGATAGCTAGATAGACAGAGAGAAATAGAGGTAAATAGATTATAGATGATAGAAGATAGATAGATAGATAGATAGATAGATAGATAGATAGATAGATAGATAGATAGATCGACAGAGACAGACAGATAGATATAGAGGTAAATAGATAGATAGATAGATAGATAGATAGATAGATGATAGATAGGTGGGTGGGTGGGTGGATGGATGGATGGATGGATGGATGGATAGATGGGTGATAGAAAAGATATGGCATAGGGTGTCTCCCACTTGAGCTGGAGGTTGGACTAGAAGACCTCCGAGGACCCTTCCAATCCTACGATGCCACTACTTTCAAGGAAAGACGGTTGAGAAGGAACGTTTTCCGGTGCCTCGGCTGGGGAAACCCCTCCGCTCGAATGGAAACCGGGCCAGCTTGGCGAGGAATTATTTTCACATCTTGCAAATCAAACCAGTTCCCCCGGCAATCAGATGGCAGCCTTAATTGTAGCTATTAATGGCAATCATTTTTACAGTATTAGCTGCTCTGGTGGAAATCGTTTCACCCTAATTGTTATTATTTAATGGCTTGGGAAAAAACGGAAATCCGGATGCAAGTTGGCACTTGTGCGCAAGCTGCTCGGCTGAATTTTTTTTTTATTTTTTTTTATTCTTTAATGTTGTTTCCTATTTTATGTGCAATCGCTTTCTCAATAATTCTTAATGGCGGATGGGCCATTTTCACAGCGGGAGTCTTATTAAGCCATTTTTTACATTTCTCCGGTGACCCCAAGCTGATCTTCAATTTAAGAGTGTCGTTTTTTTTTCTCTCTCTCTCTCACTCTTTCTTTTCTTCTAAAATATCCACACTCGCTCTGCAGCCAAAAAATATAAAGGTTGCGGGGTGTGTAAAAAGCAGATTACAAGATTTGCAACTGCAGCTTGTTTTGATTCCAGAGGACAAAGGGAGAAAGATAAAGACATGTGTTTCGTTTCCTTGTCCACGCTCTAAAAATTAACTTTAATTAATCAGATTAATTTCCCCTCCTGTCTTTAACGGTTTCTCTATTCTCTGTCGTAAAACATTTTAATTTGTGAACATGTTTTAAAAAGTTTAGGCTCCACTTAAAAGTTTTGAAAACTGACAGGCCCGGAAATAGAGTTTGCCTAACTCCAGTTTGGGGGGGAAAGTTGACTTTAAAAAAGAAAATAAAATTGCAAAAAATCTCTTTTCTCTTATCCGCTTTATCATGTTGTATCTGATGGTTTAAATATTTTTCATGCTGTGGGCTGCCCAGAGTTGTTTGACATAGATGGGTGCCAACTAAATTTCATAAGCAGTAAAATCATAATAATATTATATATATTATATAAATTATTATATAAATCTATATATGAGCAAGTGATAATTGTGAAATGTTCAAAGTATCAAAATTAGTGGCAGGAGAGGAAGCAAGGAAGGAAGGAAGGAAGGTAGGAAGGAAAGAAGGAAGGAAGGAAGGAAGGTAGGAAGGAAGGAAGGAAGGAGGAAAGAAAGAAAGAAAAGAAAAGAAAAGAAAAGAAAAGAAAAGAAAAGAAAAGAAAAGAAAGGAGGAGGGAGGGAGGGAGGGAGGGAGGATGGAAGAAGGAAAGAGAGAGAGGAGGAAGAATCATGAAAGGAGGAAGAAAGGAAGGAAGGAAGGAGAAAAAACATGGAAGGAAAAAGAAAGATGGACGGATGGAAGGAGGGAAAGAAAGAAAAAGAAAGATGGATGGATGGATGGAAGGAAAAAGAAAGATGGAAGAAAGGAAGAAGAAAGAAAGAAGGATGGAAGGAAGGAAGGAAACATGAAAGGAGGGAGGATAGGGAGGGAGGGAAAGAGAGAAAGAAGGAAGGAAGACCAGAGGTAGGAGGGGAAAAAAGAGAAAGCGACTAGTATAACCTTTTTTTAAAAAAATATTTTTTTAAAAAAAATATGCTTTTGAATGCCTGGCCTTTGTTTTTGCAAAAAAAAAACCCTTTTTATTTTCATCACTTAATAATAATAATAATAATAATAATAATAATAATAATAATAATAATAATAATAATAATAATAATAATAATATCAGAGTTGGAAGGGACCTTGGAGGTCTTCTAGCCCAACCCCCTGCCCAGGCAGGAAACCCTACACCATTTCAAACAAATGGCTTATCCAACATTTTCTTAAAAAATTTCCAGTGTTGGAGCATTCACATTTCATCCCCCATCCCTCCATCGCAAAATTCATTTCATGTACGTTGAGGGGTAGCCTCTCTTGTCTGTTTCCCCGCCTCCCCCCCTCCCTCCGCTTGTTTATTTTGCTTAATTAGTAAAACCGGTTTATAAAAAAAAAGAAGAAGAAGAAGAAGAAAAGAAAGCCAACCAGAAGGCTAGCGAGAAAAGAGCCTGCCGTGCCAAGGTCACCTTGCATTTCTTGCATTAAATGAGAAACACGTCCCGCCGTTCACCATCTTCGCACATCTAGAGAGACGGGTCTTACTATCTCGCTCCATCGAGGGAGCTGCTTGCAGATTTCCAAGTTGGAGGGAAATCATCCAAAAACCATATGTTTGTGGCGGGCAACGAAACCCTCTTAATTAATTTGCACTATTTTTGTGTGAGCCAAGGGGAGACTTTTGAAAAAGGAGAAGGGGTGGGAGAGAGAGAGAGAGAGAGAGAAAGAAAGGGAGAGAGACAGAGAGAGGGAGGGAGAGAGAGAAAAAGAGGAAGAGAGAATGTGGGAGAGAGAGTGAAAGAGAGAAAGAGAGAGAAAGAAAGAACAAAAGAAAGAAAGAAAGAAAGAAAGAAAGAAAGAAAGAAAGAAAGAAAGAAAGAAAGAAAGCGAGTGAGAATGTGGAAGAGAGAGAAAGAGAGAGAGATGGTGGGAGAGAGAGAAAGAAAGAAAGAAAGAAAAAGAGAGAATGTGGGAGAGAGAGGAGAGAGAAGAAAGAAAAGAGAGAGAATGTGGGGGGGAGAGAGAGAGAGAGAAAGAGAAAGGGAGAGAGAACGTAGGAGAGAGAGAAAGAAAGAGAGAGAGAGAAAGAGAGAGAATGTGGGAGAGAGGATGAGAGAAAACAAGAAAAGAGAGAGAGAGAGAAAGGGAGAGAATGTGGGGAGAGAGAGAGAGAAAGGGAGAGAATGTGGGAGAGAGAGAGAGAGATGGTGGGAGAGAGAAAGAAAGAAAGAAAGAAAAGAGAGAGAATGTGGGGAGAGAGAGAGAGAGAGAGAGAGAGGAGGAGAGAGAGAAAGAAAGAGAGAGAGAGAAAGAGAGAGAATGTGGGAGAGAGAGAAAGAGAGAGAGATGGTGGGAGAGAGAGAAAGAAAGAAAGAAAGAAAAAGAGAGAGAATGTGGGGGAGAGAGAGAGAGAGAGAAAGGGAGAGAGAACGTAGGAGAGAGAGAAAGAAAGAGAGAGAGAAAGAGAGAGAATGTGGGAGAGACAGGATGAGAGAAAACAAGAAAGAGAGAGAGAGAGAGAGAAAGGGAGAGAATGTGGAAGAGAGAGAAAGAGAGAGAGATGGTGGGAGAGAGAGAAAGAGAGAGAGAAAGAAAGAGAGAAAGAATGTGGGAGAGAGGATGAGAGAAAACGAGAAAGAGAGAGAGAGAGAGAAAGGGAGAGAATGTGGGGGAGAGAGAGAAAGAAAGAGAGGAAGGTTATTTTTATAATTTTTATAATTTTCACAAGCAGACGTTCCAGTTCTGAATAAGGGCTCTAGGGTTCCCTGTGGGTTATCCTCCATTTATGACTGCTTGCTTAGTGTCCGTTTGAAGTTACGACAGACCTTGAAAAAGAAACCTATCGGTAGTCCTCAACTTACGACCCCAATGGATCCCCAAATTCCTGTGGCTGAGTGAGACGTTTGTTAAGGGAGTTTTGCTCCGTTCTACGAGCTTTCTTGCCACCGTTGTTCAGTGGATCACCACGGTCGTTAAGCGAGACACAGGGCTGTTAAGCGAACCCGGCTTCCCCATTGATTTTGCTCGTCACCAGGTCGTAAAAGGGGAATCCCGTGACCCGGGGACGTTGCCGCCCTCGTAAATCCGAGACAGTTGCCAAGCGTCATGAATTCGGATCACGCAACCGCGGGGATGCTGTCGCGCTCATAAGTGTGAAAGTGCTAAGCCTCGCTTAGCAATCCTGGTTTGGGGTTGTAAGACGAGGACCACCTCCTCCGGCGACCAGCGTTGGCCTGAGCAGGGGTTGGACTAGATGACCTCTGAGGACTCTTCCAACACCTCTGATTTCTTGGGAGGACATCCAATGGTGGGTGGCTGGGGAATCCTTCAGGTCACAGTCCAGGATCCCAGGCAGGAACCTTACCCTGTGGGGCAGCCGTGGCTCCACCCCTTCATTTGCATGCCACCTGGAGGGAGGGGCAGTGGGCGGGGCTTGTTCCCTCTTCCTCTTCTCCCCTGACCTGCTCGGGGTTTTTTTTCCCCCCTTTCTCTCCGCAGCGCCTTCCCAAGTGACGACAATCGACCAGCAAAATGTGGGTCAGAACAGCGTCACCCTCCTGTGGTCCCAGCCGGATCAGCCAAACGGCATCATTCTGGAATACGAAATTAAATATTACGAGAAGGTAAGGCTTGTCCCCACCCCAGTGGTGGGGGTGGGGAGGGAGTAGAATGTCAGGGTTCCGAAGGGGCGACATTCCAAGTGAAGCCAGCTCTGACCCTACATAATTTACAGCCTACCCTGTTTCTCCCCCCACACCCAGGGTGTGTCCTCAGTCACATTCGCCCACGGAACAATTTCGCGGGTTGTAGAAGTCATTCCCCTCCGTCCACTATGGGTAATCCTGGGAGACAGCCTTGAGAGAGATATGTCTGGAATGTGTTCTCGGCTGCCGTGCTGCTTCGCCGTAGCGTAGCTGCAAGTTCGTTTTCCCATCCCCCGTGCCTGTGGGCAACTGGAGAGCAGGCCAGGGATGCTATCAGTTTTGGAAGTCGACATAAAAATTCCCGCCGTTTCCATCCTTGTGAACCTCATCTTGTTTTTCTTCTAAGTGAATTTGTCCTTCTTTCATCAGAGCCTCGGGGGTGAAGTGGGGGGGCCCTCTAAAGGCTGCGGTGTAGGGAAACTGTCAGGTGAATAACAGAATCACAGAGTTGGAAGGGACCTTGGAGGTCTTCTAGTCCAGCCTGAGAAGGAAACCCTATTACCATTCCAGACAAATGGTTGTCCAATCTCTTCTTAGAAACTTCCAACGTTGGAGCATTCGCAACTTCTGGTGGCAAGCAGTTCCACCGGTTAATTGTCCTCACGGTAGAGGAAGTTTCTCCTTAGATCCAGGTTGCTGCTTCTCCTAGATGAGGTTTCCATCCATTGGTTCTTGTCCTGCTTTGGAGAACGTCTAGATGGGCATGTGTGTCTTGGGTATCCAACTCAAACACAGGGTGCCATGGATGGATGGAGGAAGGAAGGAAGGAAGGAAGGAAAGAAAAGAAAAGAAAAGAAAAGGGAGAAATTGAGAGAGTGGGGAAAGGGAAGAAGGAAGGAAAGAAGACAGAAGAGAGAGGGGAGAAAGGGAGGGAGGAAAGGAAGGAAGAAAGAGGGAAGGGAGGGAGGGAGGGAGGAAGAGAGGAAGGAAAAGGAAAGGGAGAAATTGAGAGAGTGGGGAAAGGGAAGAAGGAAGGAAAGAAGACAGAAGAGAGAGGGGAGAAAGGGAGGGAGGAAAGGAAGGAAGAAAGAGGGAAGGGAGGGAGGGAGGGAGGAAGAGAGGAAGGAAAAGGAAAGGGAGAAATTGAGAGAGTGGGGAAAGGGAAGAAGGAAGGAAAGAAGACAGAAGAGAGAGGGGAGAAAGGAATGGAGGAAAGGAAGGAAGGAAGGAAGGAAGAGAGAATGAAGGGAGGGAGGAAGAGAGGAAGGAAGGAAGGAAAAGGAAAGGGAGAAATTGAGAGAGTGGGGAAAGGGAAGAAGGAAGGAAAGAAGACAGAAGAGAGAGGGGAGAAAGGGAGGGAGGAAGGAAGGAAGGAAGAGGGAATGGAGGGAGGGAGGGAGGAAGAGAAGAAGGAAAAGGAGAAATTGAGAGAGTAAGGAAATGAAAGAAGGAAAGAAGGAAAGAAATAAGGAAGAAGAGAGAGGGAATGGAGGGCGGGAGGAAGGAAGAAGGACGGAAGGAAAAGGAAAGGGAGAAATTGAGAGAGTGAGGAAAGAAAGAAGGAAAGAAGGAAGAAGAGAGAGGAGGGAGGGAGG
This sequence comes from Ahaetulla prasina, assembly GCF_028640845.1. NCBI lineage: Eukaryota > Metazoa > Chordata > Lepidosauria > Squamata > Colubridae > Ahaetulla > Ahaetulla prasina. Next base: position 2,211,826 of record NC_080556.1, on the reverse strand, counting down.
AAGAAAGGAAGGAAGGAAGGGAAGAGAGTGAGAAAGGAACGAAGGACGGGACGTGTATTTTGGCAGGACTGTCGCTGGGAATTCCCTCCTCTCTCCTCTTTCTGGCCTTGAGGGACCCTTGGAAAACCGGAAGGCTTCTCATGGGGTCTCAGCCCCAGAGCCCCCCTGACCCCCTCCCCTCCCCCTTCCCCCCCCCCCCAGGACAAGGAGATGCAGAGCTACTCTACCCTGAAGTCCAAGGGCAACCGCACCACCGTCTTCGGCTTGAAACCGGCTACCCGCTACATCTTCCAGGTCCGAGCCAGGACCTCGGCCGGTTGCGGGAAGTTCAGCGAAACCCTGGAAGTCGAAACAGCCAAAGCAAGTGAGATAAAATAGAGAGGAGGAAGAGTGTGGGAAGAACTGGGGGGGGGGGCTGGGGGGCTGGGGGGGGGAAACAACTAGGAGGTTTCCCCAAGAAATTTTTTATTATTATTATTATTATTATTATTATTATTATTATTATTATTATTATTATTATTATTATTATTATTATTATTATTATTATTATTTTACGGAGGGAAACTGCATGTCGGGAAGAAAAGCAGAAAGCGGATCCCAGACCCAGGAAAGAGGTCCTGATTTTGGAGAGACATTTTTTTTGGGGGGGGGGCATGTTTTGCAAGTGGGGGCTTTGTTCTTACCTTCCCCTTTTTATTTTGGCAAGAATTCTTCCCGCCATCCCCCCCCCAAGGCGATGCTTTCTTTGCGTGCTTCTTGATCCATTGTTTCTGTTTCTTCCTCTTCCTCTTCTTCTCCTCCTTTTCTTCTTCCTCCTCCTCCTCCTCCTCTTCTTCTTCTACTCCTCCTCCTCCTCTTTCTTCTCTACCTCCTCCTCCTCTTCTTCTCCTCCTCCTCCTCTTCTTCTTCTACCTCCTCCTCCTCTTCTTCCTCTCCTCCTCCTCCTCTTCCTCTTCCTCCTCCTCTTCTTCTTCTCCTCCTCCTCCTCCTCTTCCTCTTCTCTACCTCCTCCTCCTCTTCTTCTTCCTCCTCCTCCTCTTCTTCTTCTACCTCCTCCTCCTCCTCTTCTTCTTCTCTACCTCCTCCTCCTCTTCTTCTTCCTCCTCCTCCTCTTCTTCTTCTACTCCTCCTCCTCTCTTCTTCTTCTCTCCTCCTCCTCTTCTTCTTCCTCCTCCTCCTCCTCTTCTTCTACTACTACTTCTCCTCCTCTTCTTCTCTACCTCCTCCTCCTTTTCTTCCTCTTCCTCCTCCTCTTCTTATTCTCCTCCTCCTCCTCCTCCTCCTCTTTCTTCTTCTCTACCTCCTCCTCCTCTTCTTCTTCCTCCTCCTCCTCCTCTTCTTCTTCTACTCCTCCTCCTCCTCTTTCTTCTTCTCTACCTCCTCCTCCTCTTCTTCTTCCTCCTCCTCCTCCTCTTCTTCTTCTACTCCTCCTCCTTCTTCTTCTCTACCTCCTCCTCCTCTTCTTCTTCCTCCTCCTCCTCCTCTCTTCTTCTACTACTACTTCTCCTCCTCTTTCTTCTTCTCTACCTCCTCCTCCTCTTTTTCTTCTCTTCCTCCTCCTCCTCCTCTTTTCCTCCTTTTTCCTCTCCTCCTCCTCCTCCTCTTCTTCTTCCTCCTCCTCCTCCTCTCCCTTTTCCTTCTTTTCCTCTCAAAAAAACTCCATTTCTCGCTAATACGGATGATGTTACCTAGCTGGGTCATGAAACGTCTGCAAGAAGACCACTAAGCTCAGAGAGCACCAATGACCCCACAGCCCTTGTCTTCCTTCCGTCCTCTTCCTCATCCTCCTCCCCCTCCCTCCTTCCTTCCTTCCTTCCTTCCTTCCTTCCTTCCTTCCTTCCTTCCTTCTTTCTCTCTTCCTCTTCTTCCTCCTCCTCCTCTTTCCTCCTCTTTCTTCTTCGCCTCTTGGCTGGCCATGTTGCAAAACCCCAGGGAAACTGACCGGTACCAGGTCTGTTGTGGCTCAAATCCCCCTCTTTTTCCTTTTCCTTTGTTCCAGTAGTCCCGCAATACGACACCATGACTGTGATCTGGGTCTGCCTGACGCTCATCAGCGGCTTGGTAGCCCTGCTTCTACTCCTCATTTGCAAGAAGAGGTAGGGGTTTCCTCCTTCAAAGGAAGGGTCGGGTTTCGGAGGAATAAATCCAAACCGGAAGCAGATCCCTGGCTTGACCCGTTAGGAGGTTTGTGCGGCGAGTTGTGGCGTTCACAACTTTTGTCATTTCCTTCCTCCTGCTCCCAACAGGCACTGTGGCTACAGCAAGGCTTTCCAAGATCCCGACGAGGAGAAAATGCACTACCAGAACGGACAAGGTGAGTTCCAGAAAAAAACAGCTGGTCCTCGACTTACAACGCTTGCTTCTTTCAGCGACCGTTCCAAGTTACGACGTCACTGGGGAAAAAAGGACCGGTTTTTGTTACGTGCCTTACGACCGTTGTAGCATCCCTGTATGTTCACACAATCAAAATCCTAGGCGCTTGGCCGCTGACTCGTATTTATGACGGGGTCACAGCATCCCAGGAGGACCACTCGATCCCCCTTTTGCAACTTTTCCGACCAGCAAAGTTGGATTCGCTTAACGACCGTGTCACTAATTGAACCACTGCAAGGATCCGTTTTAACAACTGTGACACAGAACATCATAAAACAGGACAAAAGCTCACTTAGCAACTGCCTCCCTCGGGAACAGAAATGTTAGGCTCCGTTGCGGTCGTAAGTCGAGAACTACCTACACAGTTGAATGCAGATGGTTCTTCAACTTATGACCGCTTTGGGGGCCCAGAATTTGCTGCTAACCAGGGCAGAATTTCCCTTGCTAGTGAGGTGTGACCAATTTCACCATCTCTTTTATTTTTTGCCATGGTCGCTAAGTGAATCTGGCTTTCCCCTATTGACTTTGCTTGAAAGAAGGTCGCAAATATGGATCACATGACCACCAGGGTTAGAGTCGTTAAAGTGTGAAAAACCTGTCATAAATGTGAATCCACTGCCCCGTGTCTGAATTTTGATCACGTGTCCATGAGGGGGTGGAGGGACTGCCACGAAGGACGTGGCCGTAAGTTGAGGTCTTAAAAGATGAGGTGGTCAGCCACCCCTCCGAGAGGGTTAGGTTGGTTTTCCTGCCTGTTGCAGAGGGCTGGACTAGTTGACCTCTGCGGGTCCCTCCGCGGGCTTTGAGAACAGCATGAAATGGCGAATTTAAACCAATTGAATTCTCTTCTGCTCCTTCCTCTTCTCGCCTGCTCCCGCACAGTGAAATTCCCCGAGTCTAAATTTTACCTGGAATCGCACACCTACGAAGACCCCTGCCAGGCCGCGCACGAAGTCATGCGGGAAATTGATGCGTCTCGGATTAAAATCGAACGAGTGATCGGCTCGGGTGAGTCTCTTTTAATGGTTGGATTCAGCCGGTTCGGGAAAACCGGTAGTTAAATTGCTGGCTGGCCCCTCCCCTTCCAGAAGTTCCCACGCACCTCATTTTGGCTGCCAGGTAAGTGCTGGGAGGTCTCCAAGGCCAAAACGGGGCACAGGAAGGCCACGCCCCCTCCTATGGCCCATTTTTGCTCCTAGGGAGGTGCAGGAGGCTGAATGCTGCCTGTCAATCACCCTGGCCACACCCACCAAGCCACGCCCACAGAACCGTAGTAAAAAAATTGGAATCCCACCACAGGTCTCCTTCTTCGTTAAGGAATCTTTCATTCAACCTCTCTCAATACTAAGACGGGAGGACTTCAATGTACGTAAATTTAGATATGTCGCCGAGGATTTGCATTTATTGTTGCTGGTGGGAAAAAAAAACAGGATATAAACGAAACCAAAACAAAAACAAAACGAAAAAGGAATTGATTGTAAATTTGATAAGGGCAGCTAGATTAGCGATGGCTAATATATTGGGGACAAAATGGGGATATTTGAAGAAATAGGATATAATGAAATCTGGAGTCTGGCCAAAAATGATCAATTCACAACAGAAATTAATTTTTTAAAAAGGGGTGATTAAAGCAAACAATTATAATGAAATATGGAGAGGGGGTTTTATAATAAAAACGGTGTTGGTGGAGGGCCAAGGGAACCAACCTATTCAAAAATATATGTTCCATATTGTTGTATATATTCAACATACGTTGAATATATGTTGGGCACAAGTGAAATATATTGTAGATCTTTTAGTTGCAATTTAGAAGAAGTAATAAAAATGGTTTCCAGGTGTGTGGGTGTGTTTGTGCGCACTTTAATATTTGTATTTTTTTTCCCTTTCCTTTCTTGTATTTAGATTTATATGTATTACGTTTGTATTGTTTGTATTCAAAATAAAAACCATATTAAATAAAATACCAGCTGGAAGACGGGAAGACTTCAACTTCCAGAATTCCCCTGGCTGGCCATTCGGGCGGAATTCTGGGAGTTGAAGTCCTCCCGACTTCCAGTTCCCACGGTTGAGAAATACGCCTGTTGTGGCCTGCCAGCAGCCTACGGAGCTGGCAACAGAGTCGGACAGCAATGAGGCTTAGGTGGGGCCAGCGCCATCGGGGAATGAGGTGCGGACTCCGGAGCCTCCAGAGACTGATAGTAGTGAGGCAGAGGAACAGGAGGAGCCTGTTCCTAATGCACGCATGAGAAGAGCTGCCAGAAGGCAAGAGCAGCTCAAGCAGAGAGGACAACTCAGGAGTAGGGCCAAGAGATGATTGGCCCCTCCCATAAGGCTTAAAAGACCAGCAATGGTGTTTGAGCTCATGGCTGGAAAACAACATTGATAGCTTTGTCTTGTTGCATTTATTTTCTATCGGTCTTCTGAACTTTTACCAAGAAAGGCCTTTCGCAGTTTGCCTAATTGGACCAAGGTTTGCGATAAGACTGAGGAATTTGTTTTGGGAAGAATTTGCTTTAATTTAGTTGAACGACGCTGAGAATGAATTAATTCTCAGCTGTTCGAATAAAGTTTGTTTTTTGATGGACTGAGTTTCCTACTGAGGCCCGGGTCACAACAATGCCCTAATAAACGACGGAACCAGTAATCCTTTTTCTCATCCGACAGGTGAATCCGGAGAGGTCTGTTATGGCCGCCTAAAGATCCCTGGGAAAAGAGAGGTCCCCGTGGCGGTCAAGGCCTTAAAACCTGGTTACACCGAAAAGCAACGGCGGGATTTCCTCAGCGAAGCCAGCATCATGGCTCGGTTTGATCACCCCAACGTTATCCACCTGGAAGGGGTGGTGACCAAAAGTAGGTCATTTCCTGCGATAGGTGCAGGGTTCTTGGGAGTTGTAGATCAGCCGAAACACGCCAGGGATCCGTAGACTGGGACTTGCAAAGTTCATCAGTACCATTGCGCCCATTTCACAGATCTGGAACACTGAGGTCGATGCCGAAGATCCCTGGAATTTTGTCCTAGACCTAGATCAAACCTAAGGGCTTCCCGAGGTTGGTCAGGAGGTTATATGGGTTAGCACCGCCCCCTGCCATGGTAGCTCCACCTCCTTCCGGCAAACCCCGCCCATTTGTAGGAGAAAGTCAGATATTTAATGGGATTTTTACGCTTGTATGAAGGAAGGGGTGAGTCCTTTGAACTGTCCCATTTGGTCCCTGGAACTGTGGTTAAGAATCAATCAGAATAGAGCTGGAAGGGACCTTGGAGGTCCTCCAGTCCAGCCCCCTGCTCAAGCAGGAGAACCTATACCATTCCAGACGAGTGGCTGCCCAGTCTCTTCTTAAAAACCTCCAGTGATGGAGCGCCCACGATTTCTGGTGGCAAGCTGTTCCACTGGCTAATTTAATAAGTACAAGCGCATCAGTTCACTTAACAACTGCGGCACGAAAGGTCGTAAGATGGGGCAAAACTCGCTTCGCAAATGTCTCTCGCTCAAGAACAAAAATTTTGGGCTCTCTCTTGTGGTCGTACGTCGAGGAATGCCTGTACTTCTAACCCACGCCCGTCACTAAAGGAAGCTGCCAGAGTGATGTACCAGCTCCCTCGTTTAATCCCTTTTGTCTCCTGCAGATAAACTGATGATGATTGTGACCGAGTATATGGAAAATGGATCGCTGGATTCCTTCCTCCGGGTAAGATTCCTTCACACCAGAGTGCTCAAAGTGGCCAAGACGCTGAGCTTGTCGATCGAAAGGTCGGCAGTTCAGCGGTTCGAATCCCTAGTGCCGCGTAACATGGGTGAGCTCCTGTGACTTGTCCCAGCTTCTGCCAACCTAGCAGTTCGAAAGCACTTAAAAAAATGCAAGTAGAAAAATAGGGACCACCTTTGGTGGGAAGGGAACAGCATTCCGTGCTCCTTTGGCATTGAGTCATGCCGGCCACATGACTATGGAGACGTCTTCAGACAGCGCTGGCTCTTCTGCTTCGGAACGGAGACGAGCACCGCCCCCTAGAGTCGGGAACGACTAACAGGGGAACCTTTACCTTTAACTTACCACTTCACAAGGCTTTACAGTCCTCTCTAAGCAGGTTACAGAATCAGCCTCTTGCCCCCCAACAATCTGGGTCCTTGTTTTACTGACCTCGAAAGGACAGAAGGCTGAGTCAACTTTGAGCCGGTCAGGATCGAACTGCTGGCAGCGGCCATAGTCAGCCTGCAATCCTGCATTTTAACCACTGCGCCACCACGGCGGAATGGAATGGAATAAGAATGAGGATTAGAATAGAACAATAGAATGCGTAAAAATGCAGAATAGAATGGAATGGAATAAGAATAAGAAAATGTAGAATGGAATAAGAATGAGAATTAGAATAGAACAATAGAATGCGTAAAAATGCAGAATAGAATGGAAAGGAATAAGAATAAGAAAATGTAGAATAGAATGGAATGGAATAAGAATGAGAATTAGAATAGAACAATAGAATGCGTAAAAATGCAGAATAGAATGGAAAGGAATAAGAATAAGAAAATGTAGAATAGAATGGAATGGAATAAGAATGAGAATTAGAATAGAACAATAGAATGCGTAAAAATGCAGAATAGAATGGAAAGGAATAAGAGTAAGAAAATGTAGAATAGAATGGAATGGAATAAGAGTAAGAAAATGTAGAATAGAATGGAATGGAATAAGAATAAGAAAATGCAGAATAGAATGGAATGGAATAAGAATAAGAACAGAATAAAATGCAGAAAAATATGGAATGGAACGGAACGGAACAGAACTGAACAGAATAGAAATGCAGAATAAAATATAGAATAGTATAGAATAGAATTCTTTATTGGCCAAGTGTGGGGAATTAAACATTCATCAGATTGATGGCACAGGATGGGGTTGGGGGGTGGGGAACCCCTCTCTTTATCTCTCCTTGTTTTGGCATGCAATATGCCTTACAGTGGCAGACGCTGAAACACGTTACATCCAGGATGCGAGGGGTCTGTCGTTCTTTCCTCAGCCCCCTTTCTGGCTCCTGCGGTGGGCAGATCCTCGAAAGACCTGAACGCAGGAAGGAGGTTGCCAGTTAGAGGGAAATGCCCATGGACCAGAAAAACCCACATGGCTCAAGGTTGTTGTCGTCCCCCCCCCCGCTTTCTCTCCAGAAACACGACGGGCAATTTACGGTTCTCCAGCTGGTAGTCATGCTGAGGGGCATCGGCGCCGGCATGCGCTACCTCTCCGACCTGGGTTACGTCCACCGGGACTTGGCGGCTCGTAACATCCTCATTAACGGCAACCTGGTTTGCAAAGTGTCGGACTTTGGCCTCTCGCGCGTGCTGGACGACAATCCCGATGCGGCTTACACAACCACAGTAAGTGTCCGCCGTTGCGCCGTCACGTCCCGAACTCTCGGAAAACGTGTGGACTTTCTTTCCCCCGCCTCCTTCCTATTTTCCGCCGCGTTCCCAAAATCCCCTCCGATTTATTACTTTTTCTGGCCTTCTCTTGGCTTCTCGGTCAGCCTCCTCCGTCGGCGTCTGTTCGACTCTGAAATGTTAACAGGTAGTGCTCGACTTACACCAGTAATCGGGGCCCACAATTTCAGTTAACGGAATAACAGAATAACAAGAGTTGGAAGGGACCTTGGAGGTCTTCTAGTCCAACCCCCTGCTTAGGCAGGAAACCCTACATCACTTCAGACAAATGGCTATCCAACATCTTCTTAAAAACTTCCAGTGTTGGAGCATTCACAGCTTCTGGAGGCAAGTTGTTCCACGGATTAATTGTTCTAACTGTCAGGAAATTTCTCCTTAATTCTAAGTTGCTTCTCTCCTTGGTTAGTTTCCACCCATTGCTTCTTGTTCTACCCTCCCTCAGGTTCTTTGGAGAATAGCTTGACTCTCTCTTCTTTGGGGCAGCCCCTGAGATATTGGAAGACTGCTATCATGTCTCCCCTAGTCCTTCTTTTCATTAAACTAGACATTCCCATTCCAGCAACCGTTCTTCATGTGTTTTATCCTCCAGCCCCCTAATCCTCTTCATTGCTCTTCTCTGCACTCTTCCCTTTCAAACCACATGTGTGAACCATTGCCACCCTCTTCTTGGCCGTCTAATAAAGGATCAGAGGCCCCGGAATGGTAGAATGTAATACTTTCGGGGGGGGGACCCTAGAGGTCATCTCATCGGACCCCCTTTGTATTCCAGGGAGGGAAGATCCCTGTCCGGTGGACGGCTCCCGAAGCCATCACGTTCCGGAAGTTCTCGTCGGCCAGTGACGTCTGGAGTTACGGCATTGTCACGTGGGAAGTGCTGGCTTATGGAGAGCGGCCGTATTGGAACATGACCAATCAAGACGTAAGCATAAGAAGGATTTGTAATGTTTGTGTGTGTGTGTGTCTGTGTGGGTTGGGGAGGACAATGGGCCAGTCTGGAGTCAGGGGAAGGCCCGGGCGAGGGTTCTGCGTCGGAGGCTGAGGTGGGGCCAGGGCCATCTGGGAGTGATGCGTGGATTCCGGAGCCTCCAGAGGCGGACAGCAGAGAGGCAGAGGAACAGGAGGAGCCTCTTCCTAGTGCATGGATGCAAAGAGCTGCCAGAAGGCAAGAGCAGCTAAAGCAAAAAGGACGACTCAGGAGTAAGGCCAGGAGATGATTGGCCCCTCCCATATGGCTTAAAAGAGCAGCAAGGGCTCTTGGGCTCTTTGTAGGAAAGCAACGTTGCTACATTTGTTTCTAGCCGTAGTCTCTCATTTCTGAACTTCGTGGGGTTCTTGCCAAGAAAAGCCTTTGGCAGAGTGCCAAAGAAGACAAAGGTTTGTGATAAGGCCGAAGGACTTTTTCTGAAGGATTCGTTTTGGAATTAATTTGGACTAAGCTGAGAATGAAGTAATTCTCAGCTCTTCTAATAAAATATGTTTGTTTAGGACTGATTGTGTCTGCTAATAACTACCTGGGCCTAGGTAACAACACAACTACTGTCCAAAGACACACAAAAATACCCCGTTTCTCCCCCCTCCCCCCCCCCCGCCGATTTCTCCGGCATTCGATTCACAGGCTGGCAACAACCGTTCCTTTGCAGGTCATTCAGTCAGTGGAGGAAGGCTACCGGCTGCCCGCTCCCATGGGCTGCCCCGTGGCGCTGCACCAGCTGATGTTGAACTGTTGGCAGAAAGAACCGGACGAGAGGCCGCGCTTCTCCCAAATCCTCGGCGTCCTGGACAAACTCATCCGCAACCCTCAGAACTTAAAATGCACCGCCACACTCAACCGGTAAGTTGGCCTTCGCAAACGATCGGCCGTGGCCAATTGGCCGGTGGCGAGTTAAGCCGTGGCGGATTGGCCACGGAGAATTGGCCGCAGCGACTTGTCCCATTCCAGGCGAACAGCGGCGAACGGATTTCTAAAACGAGAGGCTAAAAGCGCTCCTTGCCTTTTCCCACATCCCTTGGACTGAATTGGTGTTGCCCCCTGTCTTGCTTGCGCCCTTTCCTCGTGGTGCCCCATCCCCAGTAATTAAGCCCGCCCCGGCTTCTCCTCTTTGCGCCCCTTTTCACATGCCCTGCTGCAGCGGTGTATTCCCCAGCTGAGCTGGCCCGTCGCACGCAAACTCTAAATCAGGGTTAGCGAAAACCAATGGTGGGATTCAACCGGTTCGCACCACTTCAGCCGAACCGGTTGTTAAATTGTTGGCTGGCCCGTCCCCTCCAAGCCCCTTCCAGAAGTCCCCCCCCCAGGGCCCGTTTTTACTTCCAGGGGGGTGCAAGAGGCTGAGTGCTGTCTCCCTGGCCACGCCCACCATGGCCACGCCCACCATGGCCACACCCACCAGAGAACCGGTTGTTAAATTATTTGAATCCCACCCACTGGCGAAACCCCAAAGTTATGCTACATCGGTTGAACTGTTGCCCCGAGCATTGGAGGCCTTACGGATTAAGGGATAGTCCAACAGGCGAAGTTCAAGGGATGTACAGAATGCAGATACAGATTAACGGAGTTTTAAGGGGCCTTGTAGGTCATCTAGTCGAACCCCGCACTCACGGTGCGGATGACATTGTTGTGTCCTGCTCCGGAGACTTAGAAGAGTTGAAGGTGGAGTCTACACGCAGGACGTTATAAAATACAAGCGAAATATAGAACAGGGTTTAAAATGAGACGAAACGAGCTGATAGGCACCGATCCGGGCGGTCCAATCACAAACCACAAGGTTTGCTTCCAAATAGAACTTAATAGAATCATAGGGTCGGAAGGGACCTCAGAGGTTTACTAGTCCGACCCCTTGCTCAAGACAGGAGATCTTAACACCATCCCGCTCAAATGTCCAGTCTTATTTCTTTAAACTTCCAAGGTTTTTCCCTCCCCCAGCACCTCCCTCCTACATTTCCGGGGGGTGGGGGGTGGGAGGAAACGACCCAGTCCCAAGAATCAGAGCAAAGAACAAGAGAACTCAAAGGAAGCTTCTCTAGGGAGGAGCAGTCTACCAGCAAAAAATAAAAAGAAGGACCATTTGACTGGTAGCCAGGCAGGAGTGGGATTCTACCGGTTCGGACAGATTCGGGCGAACCGGTAGCTCCGACAATCAGCTGGAAGCGAACCGGTTTCCTCCATCGATCAGCTGGGCCCGCTTTCCCGCCCCTGCACTTACCTTTATGTTCGCAGCAAATTAGCGCTGCAGAGGGGATGGCCGCACCTCAGCTGTTTTAATTCCGTAGCACGCGGAATTTAACACGGAAAGCGATTTTTTTTGTTGAACTGCGCACGCGCACTATCACCGAACCGGTTGTTAAACTGGAAGGATCCTACCACTGTAGCCAGGCCTCGCCTCCAAAGAGAGTCTCGGACAAACCCCCCTCCACTCACACATACACACACACAGACACACACACACACACCTCTCCTGTTGTTGTTGTTGTTATTTTTTGCCTGCAGGTTCACACAAACGCTGTCCGAACGGAGCCACATTGATTTCACCCACTGCGGCTCCGTGGAGGAATGGCTGGACTCCATTCGGCTGGGAAGGTACCAAGAGAATTTCGCCCTGGGTGGCTATTCGTCTCTCGGCATGGTGATGCACATGAATATTGAGTAAGTGGGGCGCGGGGAAGCCATCGTACACACACAATCACAACACAACGCCAGTGTCTGATTTTCAGCTTATCTCTGCACATACACACACACACACAAACACCCGATAAAACTCGACGTTTCCTCTCGATTTGAGCCAGCCTGGAAACCGTCACGGGCACGGGAGGGTCTTGGCGGCAAGCAGGGGACCTCAGAGGTCATCTAGTCCAAACCCGAAGCACTCCCAGGTAGCTGGGATTCTCCAGGCTGGAGAACCCCTTTGAGGGTCGATCCCGCAGGCCCATAGTTTGCCCTTAGAACATCTCTGCTTCTTGGAGACCCCTGCCCCCTTCCTTCCCCCTCCCTCAAATCTTGGGGGGAGGGAATAACGCTTTTTAAGGGCGGGGGGAATATTTTGGTCCTTCCAGGAAGACCCCACCCTATCCTCAACAAGGGATTTCTTCCCTTGCCCCGTCGCGAATCCGATCAGCGCAAACTCAGTGGTGGTATTAAGCCGGTTGTAGCCGGTTCGGGCAAATGGGTAGCGGCGGTTGTGGGAGGCTCCGCCCACCCACCCGCTCGGATGTCATTATGTCCTGTTTTTGACGCTCTGCGCTTACGCGGAAGGTCACATTTGCGAACCAGTAGCGAAGGTAAGAGAGTACCACCCCTAGCGCAAACCACCATTGAAGGCTAGATGCCGGTTTGTCTCTCACCTGCCTCAAAGAGAGATGTTCTCGCAGACGCTTAAGACAACCTGGCTTCTTGCCCGCTGTGTGTTTTTTTTTTTCAACCGGGGGTTAAATTTGGACATTCGGATGTTTATCACCGGGCCCTCGAACCCGGACTAACCCAAGAAGGATCAAGGACTACAAAGCTTTCAGAAGCTAGAAGGGCGAAGGTGGCTTATCCTGTAGCTCTAATCTCCCTTCTTCCTGCGAGAGAAGCCGAAGCAAACCGGCAATCTTTAATCTCCGGGCCCTTTTAAGCGAGGAAAACATCAGAAAACCCACCGATTCTTTCGGCGGCCATAAAATATTAAAACCTGCAGCAGGAGAAACGTGACATCGAGAGAAATAATTAGGCCTTTTTTTTTTTGCTTCGGGATCAAATAATTCTAGCTTGTTCTCCTTGTCTTTCTATCTCCTTCCCACCCTCCCTCCTTCCTCTCTCTCTCTCTTTCTTTCTTTCTCTCCCATGTTCTCACTCTCGCTCTTTCTCTCTCTCTCCCACATTCTCTCGCTCTTTTTCTTTTTCTCTTTTTCCCTTTTTCTCTTCTTCTCTCTCTCTCTCTTTCTTTCTTTCTCTCTCTTTCTCTCCCTTTCTCCCATGTTCTCTCTCTCTCTTTCTTTCTCTCTCTCTCTCCTTTTCCCACATTCTCTCTCTCTCTTCTTTTCTCTCTTTCTCTCTCTCCCTCTCCCATGTTCTCTCTCTCTCTCTCTTTCTCTTTCTCTCTCTTTCTTCCACGTTCTTTCTTTCTCTCTTTCTCTCCTTTCTCCCATGTACTCTCTCTCTCTCTTTCTCTCTCTCTCTCTTTCTCTCTTCTCTCTCTCTCTCCCATGTTCTCTCTCTCTCTCTCTTTCTCTTTCTCTCTCTTTCTTCCACGTTCTTTCTTTCTCTCTTTCTCTCCCTTTCCCACGTTCTCTCTCTCGCTTTTTCTTTCTCTCTTTCTCTCTCTCTCTCCCTCTCTCCCACATTATCTCTCTCTTGCTCTTTCTCTCTCTCCCTCTCTCTCTCCCACATTCTCTCCCTCTTTTTCTTTCTTTCCTTCCTTCCTTCCTTCCTTCCTTCCTTCTTTCTTTCTTTCTTTCTTTCTTTCTTTCTTTCTTTCTTTCTTTCTTTCTTTCTTTCTTTCTTCTCTCTTTCCCTTTCTCCCACATTCTCTCTCTCTCTCTCTCTCCCTTTCTCCCATGTTCTCTCTCTCTTTCTCTCTCTCTTTCTCCCCCCCTCTCTCTCTCCTTCCCTCCCTCTCCCCTTTCTGTCCTCCCCATCCTTCCTCCAGAGATGTGCAAAACCTGGGGATCAGCTTGACGGGCCACCAGAGGAAGATTCTAACCAGCATCCAAATCATGAGGTCCCAACTTCTCAACACCATGGGTTGCCGGAGACCCCTCTGATCGGAACTCCTTCAGGGACCGAGGAGCTCTTTTGCGGCTGCTTGAGAGGGTTTCGCGCGGGGGGCGAACCCCACCGCGGAGTTAGCCGGAGCCTCGCTTGTGGTGTCAGCGGTGGGATACCCGCTCGCCGCTCAGAACAAGGAAGTTGAAGGAGGCCCCAGAAACAGGCCGGGTCCTGTTCTGCATTTAAAGTGGACTCCTTCAGATTGAACTTCTCCAGAACTTGAGCTCTACCTACCAGAGAGCCGTGATCGGGTAGGGCGAGGGAGGGTTGGGGTCAGTGGTGGGATTCAGCCAGTTCGCACCAGTTCGGGAGAACCGGTTGTTAACTTTCTGAGCAGTTTGGTAAACTGGTTGTTGGAAGAAATCATTAGGGCAGAGAACCGGTTGTTAAATGACTTGAATCCCACCACCGGTTGGGGTGTCTCCCGTACGAGACGATCTTCGTGACTAGCCGGAGATGTGACCACTGTGGATTCTTACAGACTTTTTTTTTTTTAAAAAAAGACACTGATTGCAATAACGTTCGGACGGCACCTTCAGAAAGGAGCCCCCCCCCGCCCCTCCTGCTTTCGTCGGACGTGGACAACGGGCGGTCTACCTGAAGCCGCTGAGCAGGGATCGCTCCCCGCCCTTCTTCCAGGCTATCCGGAGCCTACAAACTTGAGTCTTCCCCCGTCCCCACCTAAGATCCACTTCCCCTAGCCCACCCTCCCTTCTCATTCCCACCTTTGACCGCTCTCCCTCCCTCCCTCTCTCGCTGAGGAAAGCAGGATTCCCACCCACCGCAACCTCTTCCGCGGGAGGGAAACTTCTCCGAGTCCCGCCACATTCCCGGGGAGAGACCGTTTTCCCTGCCACATTCCTTCAATTTCCTTGGTGCTGTCCTCGATTCTCGATTTACAGGGTATTTATTCCGTTATCACTCAGGGGTGGAAACGCTGATCCGGTCTTTCTTTCATTCTCTCTCTCTCTCACGCACACACACACAGAACGACACAACAACCTCGTTGCTTTCTTCCTTGTCGACCGAGGAGATCTCTTCCAGTCAAGGCCATTCCCTGTTTACTTCTTGGGGGTGTGTGTGTCCCCCAATCGACCGCCCCCCCCAAAAAACCCTCAAAAGCCCACCACGGGACGCATGAGAAATCCATCCGTCCCGTCGCAGCTGACCAACAAAGCTTTGGGGGGGACAACGGACATCCCACCCAGAAGGACGTCTCCAGGACCATCTCAAGGCTTCCATTGGATTGAGACCCCAGAAGAGCATCCAACCGAACCCGTCCCCCCCGCCCCCCGTGACCTCTCACAGCATGCAATAAAATAAAAAACAACCCTCCCCACCTCTACAGGGTATAAACATCACCCCCTCGGCCACGATCAGCACCCGGAGCCCAGTCGAAACCATTGTCGGACATATCAGCCTCATCCAAGGCGAGTGCTGGGAGGGACAAGGGGCGTGGCCGGGTGTGATTAGCTACCGGTTCGGGCGAACCGTCTCGAACCGGCTGAATCCCACCACTGTGTAAAGACCAAACTCAGCTCTTAGCCTCGGGCCGTCCAACGACGAGTATCCTTCCTATGGAAGGTCGTTCTTTTCGGGTTTTTTTGAAGCAACGCAATAACGT
The DNA here is from genome assembly GCF_028640845.1 of Ahaetulla prasina. Taxonomy (NCBI): domain Eukaryota; kingdom Metazoa; phylum Chordata; class Lepidosauria; order Squamata; family Colubridae; genus Ahaetulla; species Ahaetulla prasina. The sequence continues at coordinate 2,196,660 of NC_080556.1, read as the reverse complement.
CCGTCGTAGCTCGGAGGTTCAGGGCAGCGGGAGGAGCGGGCCCAGCCATCCGGACACGACGTGGCGAAGGGGAGGGCTTTGTGGAAGTCGGTACGGGCGTACGACGGGGGGAGTGGGCTCCACAGGGTGGGAGGGAAGACAACTCGTGGCCGGTCAATTCACTACGGTCAATTCGCCGTGGGACAATTCAACCATTCAGGCAGTGCTCAAGCTTACGACTGAAATTTCTGTCGTTAAGTGAGACATTTGTTTTAAGTGATTTTTGCCCCCTTTTATAGGCAGTCCTCAACTTACAGGCAGTCCTCAACTTACGATCGACATGTCTGTCGTTAAGTGAGGCATTTGTTTTACGTGAGTTTTGCCCCGTTTTACGACTTTTCTCCCCTCGTTCGTTAAGCGAGTCCCTGCCGTTCTTAAATTGGTCACCCGGTCGTTAAATGAATCCAGTTTCCCCCTGGACTTGGCCGTCAAAAAAAAAAGGGGGATCACGTGACCACCCGTCGTAAAGGTGAATCGGCTGGCAATCATCCGAATGTATCTCACGCGACTGCAACCAATCCTAACGAAGTGTGAAAACTGGTCCTTAAGTCCCTTTTCCGCTTGGCCATCCTAACTTTTGAACTGTCACTAAACGGACGGTTGTACGTCGAGGACTGCCTGTATTTAAGACTGTTTTTTTTAAAAAAAAAAATAATAATACTAATTTTTCCCAGTTCCCTTTTCATTCCGACTCTCCTTTTTCATCCTTTTTTCAATGGCTTCAGAGACGGTATCCAGCCGGTTCGGTCCGGTTCAGGCGAACCGGTAGGAGCGACCTGCGGGCCCACCCGCCTCGGCGCTATGGCGTCCTACTTAGCCACGTTTTCAAGCTGCATGTATGCGTGCAAAGGCTGTGCGCGTGTACGGAAGTGGCATGCACGAGCGAAGCGTGTGTGACGCGCTCTCACGTTTCCGGTGCTGGGCGAACCGGTAGATAAATTTACGCGCATCCAACCTCTGAACGGAAGACTTGCCTTCGGAAGTCGTGGGAGCTTCATCCTGGGAGATTTTCAAGAAGAGACCGGACAGCCCTCGGTCAGAAATGGTGGAGGGGTGTGTGTGTGTGTCTCCTGCCTGGGCAGGAGAGGTGGGGGTTGGACTAGATGACCTATCAGGTCCCTTCTGACTCTGTTGATCTATTAATGTTTCTATTCCACTATTTCCCCGATATTCGTGTAAAGTTTTTTGGGTTTTTTTCCCATGGCGAGTTGGCCATCACGAATTGTCCCGCAGCGAGTTGTTGTCCTAAGAGCCCATGAAGTTGGGTCGATGGTTTGCTAGTCTGCTGGAAGGAGGGACGGGGGCAACGGAGAAGACCCCCCCCCCGGGTCCAACTGTGGTGCTTATCTGTATTTTTGGCATCCCATCGACTTTGTTGGCGAATAAAACTCTACTCTTTAATCGTGGCCTCCTGCTTTCTCATTTGTGGAAGAAAGGGGACCGGGAAGAGCCAGGAAGACGATTTAGGGGAGCTGGAGGATGTAGCATCTCAAGAACAACCAATAAAGCCATAGTAAGGCCACACCTGGTGGGCGTGGCATAGCTTGGTGGGCGTGGCAGGGGAAGGATACTGCAAAATCTCCATTCCCACCCCACTCCAGGGGAAGGATACTGCAAAATCCCCATTTCCTCCCGATCGGTTGGGACTCGGGAGGCAGAGTATAGATGGGGGAAGAGCCCAGTCAGAATTTTTACTACCGCTTCTCCGAACTACTCAAAAGTTCTGCTACCGGTTCGCCAGAACCGGTCAGAACCTACTGAAACGCACTTCTTCCATGTTCCCTCTTTCTCCCTCTTTCTCCCTCTCCCTTTCTCCCACGTTCTCTCTCTCTTTTTTCCTTTCTCTCTTTCTTCCTTTCTCTCTCTCTCTCTCTCTCTCCCTTTCTCCCACATTCTCTCTCTTTCTCTTCCTTTCTCTCTTCCTTTCTCTCTCTCTCTCTCCCTCTCTCTCTCTCTCCCTCTCTCTCCCCCACGTACAGGCAGTCCTTGACCTACGACAGTCCTTTTAGTGACCAAAGTTACAACACCACTGGAAAAAAAATAACTGGAGGCCATTTTTCACACTTAACGACCGTCGCAGCATCCCCATGCTATCAAAATTCAGACGCTTGGCAACTGACTCATAGTTACGACGGTCACAGCGTCTCGGTGGGGGGGGGGTGTCGCGCGATCCCCTTGTGGTGACCTTCGGACGAGCAGTTAACTCAGTTAAGAAAAAAAAAATGGGACAAAACGCCGGTCACCACTGTCTCACTTAGCGTCATAAACACTGGGCTCCCTTGCAAGTCGTAAGTCGAGGACTAACTTGTATTATCCGAGAACGCTGAAATTACGTAGTGGAACGGAAGGTGCCATTAAGCCTACAAACACAAGACCCGCTTTCCCCACCTCTCAAATCCGAACCCTGTATCACAGGCAGGGAGGGGATCATGGTTTGATATAAAGGGCAGCCGTCTGACCAGCATTGTATCCAGAGGACGTGATTTCATGCCGATTAAACCCATTCAGAAAATTCACTGCAACGGAGGAGAATTCCATTTGCGCCGCGCCAAACTCTGTTTTCGATCGGTTGCAAAATGATGGTTTAAAGTTGGCTTGCGGTGGCGTTCACCTCTCCTTGCATTTTTTTGGGGGGTGGTGGTCCTCAATCCCCTTGCGTGGCTTCGGGGGGGGAGGGTCTCCATGTCACGGCACAGGGGATGAAGGGGGAGATATTTTATGGGCGAGGGTCCGAAGCGATCCTGGCAGCCCCCTCTTTCCCCCCCGCCCAGTGTCCTCCCTCCTCCCCTTCTCCATGGGAAACGTATAGGTGTGTTTGTGGGTCTTTGTTCCTGCAGCTGGACAGCCGGTGATAAATAAAAGATGGGCACAGGTGTCCCCGACAATTTAAGCACCAAGCGGTGAAAATTTGGGTGGGTGGGTGGAGGGACCACCAGGTGCTGTTCATCAAGCCTCAACTTCAAAGAAGCCCAAAGCCCAAGCTGGCCCTTTGATGTGGTTTTCCGTCTGTCCCTCATCTTAGTAACGGATGGTCCGAGCAGCCGCTGGAGTGGGGTGAGACCCACAGGGGGGCTACCACGGGGGTGAGGCAGGATCTGCCTTTCTGAGGGTGGGGGGGGTGCAAAGAAGGCCGGGCCGGAAGCGTTGAGTTAAATCGAACCAGGCAGCCACAAAAGGTGGAAAAAATCTTTGCAAGAGACACGGTTTTTGGGGCCGGCCCAACGATGGATGTGGGAGGAGGGAGGGAGAGAGGGGGAGAGAAGGGAGGAGGTCTGGCAGCAACCTCTAAATTGGGGGCGCCCCGAAAAGTTTACCCCTCCCCCCTCCTCCCCGAATTTTATTCTTTGAAATCTGAAAAAGAGGGAGACTAAATGAAAGGAAGGGGATTAAATTTGTTTTGCTTCGTTTTGAGCAAATGTCAATTCAGTGAAGTCAATTCAGACGAAGGAAGGGAAGGGAAGGAAGGAGATAGATGGATAGAGATAGATAGATAGATATATAAATAGGAAGGAAGGAAGAAAGGAAGGAAGAAAGGAGATAGATGCTAGATGGGTGGAGACATATATATATATTTGTTTTCTGAACCAAAGATCGATCTATCTATCTATCTATCTATCTATCTATCTATCTATCTATCTATCTATCTATCTATCTATCTATCTATCTAAATGGAAGGAAGGAAGGAAGGAAGGAAGGAAGGAAGGAAGGAAGGAAGGAAGGAAGGAAGGAAGGAGATAGATGGATAGTTGGGTGGAGATAGATGTATAAATAGATAGGAAGGAAGGAGATAGATAGGTGGAAATAGATAGATAGATGAAAAGGAAGGAAAGAAGGAAGGAAGGAAGGAAGGAAGGAAGGAAGGAAGGAGATAGATGGAGAGATGGGTAGAGATAGATAGATATATAAATAGGAAGGAAGGAAGGAAGGAAGGAAGGAAGAGGCAGTGTGGGAGGAAGAAAGGAAGGGAAGAGTGGAAAAGGAAGGAGGGGGGGAGGGAGAGGGAGAAAAGGAAGGGAAGGGAAATGAAAGATAAGGGAGGGAGGGAAGGGGGAGGAAATAAAGAAGGGAGGCAGGGGGAGGAAAGAAGGAAAAAAAAACATTTGTAGCTCAGGGATGAAATG
>NC_080556.1:2112500-2187500 GCF_028640845.1 Ahaetulla prasina | reverse complement strand
GAGGAGAAGGAGGAGGAAGAGGAGAATGACGACTGCAGGGTCCTTGGTGCTCTCTGAGCTTGGAGGTTTTCTTGCAGACGTTTCATGACACCAACCAAGGAAGAACATCAGTTGTAGAAGGGAGAGGAGGAGGAGGAGGAGGAGGAGGAGGAGGAGGAGGAGGAGGAGGAGGAGGAGGAGGAGGAGGAGGAGGAGGAGAGGAGGAGGAGGAGGAGGACTGTGAGGTCCTTGGTGCTCTTTAGCTTGGAGGTTTTCTTGCAGACGTTTCAGGACACCAACCAAGGGGAGAGGGAGGGAGGGAGGAAAGGAAAGGAAGGAAAGGAAGAACAGAAAGAAAGGAAGGAAGAACAGAAAGAAAGGAGGGAGAGAGGGAGGGAGGGAGGGAGGGAAGAACATAAAGGAAGGAAGGAAGGAGAAGGAAGGGAAGGAAGAAAAGGAAGGAAGAACAGAAAGAAAGGTGGAAGGGAGGGAGGGAAGGAAGAAAAGGAAGGAAGGATGGAAAGAAGGAAAGAAGGAAGAAAAGGAAGGAAGGAAGAACAGAAAGAAAGGTGGAAGGGAGGGAGAGGGAAGGAAAGGAAGGAAGGAAGGAAGGAAGGAAAGAAGGAAGGAAGGAAGGAAGAAAAGGAAGGAAGAACAGAAAGAAAGGTGGAAGGAAGGAAGGAAGGAAGGAAGGAAGGAAGGAAGGAAGGAAGGAAGGAAGGAAGGAAGGAAGGGCTCACTTCCAGAAGTTGAGGGAGGTTTTTAAGAAGAGACTAACAAAAGCATTTGACAAAGATGGAATAAGGACCCGTCCCTTCAGCCAGGGGTTGGACTAGAAGACCTCTGAGGCCCCTTCCTGCCGAATCATTCTACGTCCTAGATGACAAGCAGTTAACCGAGTTCACCCCAGTCCTACCGGTCAGATTCTCAGGCCGTCGAAGTTCCCAGGAATGATTTGCAGCCGGGAAGGCTGAGGGGAAGAAAAAAAAAAAGGAGAGAGAGAGAGAGAGAGAGAAAACAAGGGATCTCAATTCGCCCGAAGGCAAATCCGTCTTGTCAATTCGGAGTTGAACCCGAGTTGCTCTTTGGCATCTGCAAACCTTTGGGCTACCTTGAAATGCCCACTTCCCCCCTCTTTCTCTCCGGAGCCTGCTGGGATGGGCCATGTGTGTTTGTGTGTATGTGTGTGTTTGTGAGGGTGTGAGAAGTCACAGCTAAGCAACCCTCCGGGCTTTCCCTCCCGAGACCGTTTGACACGCTCCTTCTCTTGCACAGAGAGTTCCTTACACGCAACAGCTGTCACAACTCAACCCTCTACTCTGCCCAACAAGGGTTGGCACAGCCCTGGAGTATGCCTTTTTTTTTTTTTTTAAACCTCTCCCCTCTTGGCGCTGGCAGGAGTGCGAGGAATAATTCTAGTTTTATTTATTTATTTTGCAAAAGAAATAAATGGGTTGTGTTTTTTTCCCTTCTTCCACTTTTTTTTCCATCCATCAGTTTTTAATTATACCTTCCAGGCACGCCCAGAAACGAGCAGCAAGGCTGGGCGTTCTCAAGTTTCTAGTCCTCAAAGGTAAAGGTTCCCCTCGCACATATGTGTTAGTCTGTTCCTGACTCTAGGGGGCGGTGCTCATCGCCGTTTCAAAGCCGAAGAGCCAGCGCTCTCCGAAGACGTCTCCGTGGTCATGTGGCCGGCGTGACTCAACACCAAAGGCACACGGAACGCTGTTTCCTTCCCACCAAAGGTGGTCCCTATTTTTTTCTACTTGCCGAAAACCCAAATACAACAGGTACAAATTTAAGGGGTGCTTGGCTCAGTAGAAGTAACTGATCACAGTAACAGGGTTGGAAAGGGACCTTGGAGGTCATCTAGTCCAACCCGCTGCTCAAGCAGGAGACCCGGACTCGGGATTCGAACCGGCAAACTGCCGACCTTTCTGATTGACGAGCTCAGAAACTGAGAGAGGGATCTTGGGAGTCCTGGTGGATGATCCCTTAAAACAGGAGCCAGCCGTGTGCTGCAGCGGCGAAAAAGGCCAATGCAATCCTAGGCTGCATAAACAGAGGGATAGAATCAAGATCACGTGAAGTGTTAGTACCACTTTATAATGCCTTGGTAAGGCCACACTTGGAATATGACGTCCAATTTTGGTTGCCACGATGTAAAAAGGATGTTGAGACTCTAGAAAGAGTGCAGAGAAGAGCAACAAAGATGATTAGGGGACTGGAGGCTAAAACATATGAAGAACGGTTGCAGGGACTAGGTAGGTCTAGTCTTATGAAAAGAAGGACTAGGGGAGACATGATAGCTGTGTTCCAATATCTCAGGGGTTGCCCCCAAAGAAGAGGGAGTCAAACTATTCTCCAAGGCACCTGAAGGCAGGACAAGAAGCAATGGGTGGAAACTAATCAAGGAAAGAAGCAACTTAGAACTAAGGAGAAATTTCCTGACAGAACAATTAATCAGTGGAACGACTTGCCTGAAGAAGTTGTGGGTGATACCTCACTGGAGGTGGTTAAGAAGAGATTGCTGTTGGAGATGCTTGGGGTCAGACTAGAAGACCTCCAAGGTGCCTCCCGACACTGCCATTCTGTTCTGTTAGATATGTTTGGTGCTTTGACTTACTTGTATGAATACTAAAGGTGGGATGACAAATAAATAGGGAGGGAGGGAGGAAAGAAAAAGAGGGAACAGGAAGGGAGGGAAAAAGGAAGGAAGGAAGGAAGGAAAGAAAAAGAAAAGAAAAGGAAGAAAGAAAGAAAGAAAAAGGAAGAAAGAAAGGAAGGAAGGAAGGAAGGGAGGAAGGGAGGGAGGGAGGGAGGGAAAGTGAGTGGGTGAGTGAGGAAGGAGGAAGGAAAAGAAGAGAAGAAAGAAAGAAAAAGAAAAGGGACAAAGGAAGGGAGGGAGGGAGGAAGGAGGGAAGGAAGAAAGGAAGGTTGGAAAGAAAAAAGAGGGAACAGAGGGTGGGAGTGAATGAGGAAGGACAGATGGAAGCATGGAAGGAAGGAAGGTAGGGAAGGAAACAGAGGGGGAGGGAGTCAGGAAGGAAGGAAAGGTAGGAAGAAAGAAAGGGAAGGAAGGGAGGGAGGGAGGGAAGGAAAGAAGAAAAGGAAGGAAGGAAGAAAAGAAAGAAAGAAAGAGAAAATGGGAACAGGGAGGGAGGGAGGGAGGAGGAAGCAAAGAAAGAAAGAAAAAGAAAAGGGATAGAGGGAGGGATGAAGGAAGAAGGGAAGGAAGAAAGGAAGAAAAGAAAAAGAAGGAACAGAGGGAGGGAGTGAATGAGGAAGGAGGGATGGTAGGAAGGAAAGAAAGAAGGAAAGAAAAAAAAAGAGGTAACAGAGGGAGTGAGGAAGGAAGGGAGGGAGGAAGAAAATTGTGGTCTCAAGTTGTCCTCTGAAACACAGCCGTCCCCTCCCTCGATTTGTGGGCATGCAAACTGCTCCCCGTTTGTTCATCCAGCCTCGGTTTCCCTGCCGTTCTCCTCAGGTGCTGAGCCAGCATGATCTTGATTACTAATATAATTTGATATTAATTTCCTAACTCCAGGCAAGCCAAGAGCTTGGGGGGTGGAGGGTGGGAATTCTGACAGTTGCAGTTAATATCTTGGCATCGGGCCCAATCTAGCCAGGCTAGCAGGGCTCTTAATACCCATAGTCCTCGACTCACCAACAGCTCACTTAGTGACCGTTTCAAAGCTGCAACGTCGCTGAATAAAAGTGAGTTACGACCATTTTTCCACGCTTACGACGGACGCAGCTTCCCCAGACACACACAAATAAAAATTCAGTTAGCAACCGACTCACAATTATGACGCGGTCGCAGTCTCCCGGGAGGGGGGGGGGTCACCACCTTCCAAACCAGCAAAGTCAAGGAGGAAGGCAGTGAACCTGATTGTCTCGTGGTCGTAAGTCATATGTCGAGGAACGACGTAAGTCTTTCTTACAAGCCATCCGTTTACTGTTGGAATATAGAGAAAAGGGAGATAAACAGAGGTGAAAAATCCAGCAGGTTCTGACGAACCGGTAGCAGAAATTTTGAGTAGTTCAGAGAACCGGCAAATACCATTTCTGGCTGGCTCCAGAGTGGGGAGGGAATGGGGATTTTGCAGTACACTTCCCCTGGAGTGGGGAGGGAATGGAGATTTTGCAGTATCCTTCCCCAGGAATGGGGAGGGAATGGGGATTTTGCAGTATCCTTCCCCCAGGAGTGGGGAGGGAATGGGGATTTTGCAGTACACTTCCCCTGGAGTGGGGAGGGAATGGAGATTTTGCAGTACACTTCCCGCAGGAGTGGGGAGGGAATGGGGATTTTGCAGTATCCTTCCTCTGGAGTGGGGAGGGAATGGGGATTTTGCAGTATCCTTCCCCATGGAGTGGGGAGGGAATGGGGATTTTGCAGTACACTTCCCCTGGAGTGGGGAGGGAATGGAGATTTTGCAGTATCCTTCCCCTGGAGTGGGGAGGGAATGGGGATTTTGCAGTATCCTTCCCCCAGGAGTGGGGAGGGAATGGGATTTTGCAGTACACTTCCCTGGAGTGGGAGGGAATGGAGATTTTGCAGTACACTTCCCTGGAGTGGGAGGAATGGGATTTTGCAGTATCCTTCCTCTGGAGTCGGGAGGGAATGGGGATTTTGCAGTATCCTTCCCCATGGAGTGGGGAGGGAATGGGGATTTTGCAGTACACTTCCCCTGGAGTGGGGAGGGAATGGAGATTTTGCAGTATCCTTCCCCTGGAGTGGGGAGGGAATGGGGATTTTGCAGTATCCTTCCCCCAGGAATGGGGAGGGAATGGGGATTTTGCAGTATCCTTCCTCTGGAGTGGGGAGGGAATGGAGATTTTGCAGTATCCTTCCCCAGGAGTGAGGAGGGAATGGAGATTTTGCAGTATCCTTCCCCTGCCACGCCCACCCAGCCACGCCCACCCAGCCACACCACGCCCACCCAGCCACGCCCACAGAACCGGCAGTACAAAAAATTGGATTTCACCGCTGGAGAATCAGGGAATGAAGCAAGGAAAAACCTACATTGCGAAGGGTCTGGCATTGAAATTCAGAGCCCGTGCTGGAAGACTGGGGAGGGGGAGAAACCCCCCCCACCCCCCCAATAATGGAAAAAAAAAAGAGAGAAAGAGAGAGACTGGGATCGTCCCTCCAGACACGGCATAAATAGGAAACTTTCTTCCGCAAAAAAAAATAAAATAAAAATCAGAACCCACTTCAAAGCCTTCTCATCTGCTTATCTGTGTCAAACTGCGGCTCTAAGCCGTCGCCGATTAAAGCTGAACTTTTCTACTCGGCTTCGACATCTTAAAAAGCATAAAACATACGTTTTCCTGGGCTTTTCAAGTTTTTTTTTTTCTTCTTCTCTTTCCCCTGGCTTCCCTTGGCACACCGCGCAGGCTGCTGGGCTAACACAAGGCGAATGCGGCATCTCGACGGCCTAGGCTAAAGAAAAGGAAAAAAAAGAGAAAAAAGAGAGAGAGGGAAAAAAACAAGGCCGCCGTGGTACGGCTTTGGCGACCTCGCGGTTGGACTACCGCCGTGTGCTCCCTCGGGGGCTGCCCTTGGAGACCGCGCGGAAGCTAAGCGATGGGAAAGCGATGGGCGGGCAGGCAGGCGGGTTTAGTTCGCCTGAGCTCAAAAGGCACAGGAGATAGACAGGAGCAGCAGCGCTACTTTCATGAGAAGGTGACATTGAGAGTTCTGAAAAGTAGATTCTTCCCACCCCCCCCATTGTTTTGACAGTTGGAGAAACTTGGGAGGGTCTTCTCTGAGATGCTTCCCACGCCCCTCTTTCTTCTTCTCAGGGCTCGGCTGCCTCTTACCTGAGCAGCTCTCCGTCCTCCAGGATAGAGAGATGAGATTGACAGGAGATTGATGATAGATAGATAGATAGATAGATGATAGATAGATAGATAGATAGATAGATAGATAGATAGATAGATAGATAGATAGATAGATAGATAGATAGACAGACAGACAGACAGACAGACAGACAGACAGATAGGGTTAGGTAGGTAGGTAGATATAGATAGATAGGTAGATGGGTAGAAAACTAAATGAGAGGGAGAGAAATGATAGATAGATAGATAGATAGATAGATAGATAGATAGATAGATAGATAGATAGATAGATAGATAGATAGATAGATAGATAGATAGACAGACAGACAGACAGACAGACAGACAGATAGGGTTAGGTAGGTAGGTAGATATAGATAGATAGGTAGATGGGTAGAAAACTAAATGAGAGGGAGAGAAATGATAGATAAATAGATAAATAGATAGATAGATAGATAAATAGATAGATAGATAGATAGATAGATAGATAGACAGACAGACAGACAGACAGACAGACAGACAGACAGACAGACAGACAGATAGATAGATAGGGTTAGGTAGGTAGATAGGTAGATATAGATAGATAGGTAGATGGGTAGAAAACTAAACGAGAGGGAGAGAAATGATAGATAGATAGACAGACAAACAGACAGACAGACAGAAGATAGATATACAGGTAAATAGATGATAGATAGATGGCTAGATAGATAGATAGAAGATAGATATAGAGGTAAATAGATGATAGATGGATAGATTATTATTAACTATCTGTCTTCTATCTATCATCTATCTAATCTAATCTATCATCTATTTACCTCCCTCTCTCTCTCTCTCTCTATCTAATCTATTGAGAGAGAGGGGGGGTAAATAGATGATAGATTAGATTAGATAGATAGATGATAGATAGAAGACAGATATAGCGTTAAATAGATGATTGATAGATGGATAGAGAGAGAGAGAGAGAGGTAAATACATAGGTAGATAGATAGGTAGGTAGGTAGATAGATATAGAAGATAGATTTAGAGGTAGATAGACAGAGACAGACAGACAGATAACTAGATAGATGATAGAGAGACAGAGAGACAGACAGTTATAGAGATAGATATACAGTATGATAGATAGATAGATAGATAGATAGATAGATAGATAGATAGATAGATAGATAGATAGATAGATAGATAGATAGATAGATAGATAGATAGAATAGAATAGAATAGAATAGAATAGAATAGAATAGAATTTTTTATTGGCCAAGTGTGATTGGACACACAGGGAATTTGTCTTGGTGCATATGCTCTCAGTGTACATAAAAGAAAAGATACGTTCATCAAGGTACAACATTTACAACACAATTGATGGTCAATATATCAATATAAATCATAAGGATTGCCAGCAACAATTACAGTCATACAGTCATAAGTGGAAAAAGATGGGTGATGGGAATGATGAGAAGATTAATAGTAGTGCAGATTCAGTAAATAGTTTGACAGTGTTGATGGAATTATTTGTTTAGCAGAGTGATGGCCTTCGGGGAAAAAACTGTTCTTGTGTCTAGTTGTTCTGGTGTGCAGTGCTCTATAGCGTCGTTTTGAGGGTAGGAGTTGAAACAGTTTATGTCCAGGATGCGAGTGATAGATAGATAGATAGATAGATAGATAGATAGATAGATAGATAGATAGATAGATAGATAGATAGATAGATAGATAGACAGATAGATAGATAGACAGACAGACAGACAGACAGACAGATATAGAGGTAGGTAGGTAGGTAGGTAGGTAGGTAGATAGGTAGATAGATAGATAGATAGATAGATAGATAGATAGATAGATAGATAGATAGATAGATAGATAGATAGATAGATATAGAGGTAGACAGACAGACAGAGATACAGATACAGAGATATGATAGATAGATAGATAAATAGACAGACAGATATAGAGGTAGGTAGATAGATAGATAGATAGATAGATAGACAGACAGACAGACAGACAGACAGACAGACAGACAGACAGATAGATAAATAGAGGTTTCATTTTTTGAGCAAGGTAAATATGGGCCCGTTGTGAGGCCCGCCAGCCGACCTCACCAAGAAAAAGAAGAACAAATCAGAAAACGTGGAAAAAAGGACAGATTTGAAAACGAGTGTTGAATTACTTGTGGCCTGTAATCGCCTTGTATTTGTTTGAGTGATGCCTCAATCCAGCCGCCATTAGTATTGGCGTTGCATTAAAAAAAACCAAAAAACAGCCCACTGCTTCCTCCCTCCAAATCTGGGTGTGTGTGTGTGTGTGTGTTTGATTTGTTTACCATCCGTCAACAGGTATTAAATATTTAACATTGAATACAATATAATATAATATTAATATAATATGAAAATATGGAAAGGCTTCGGAATCGCATTTGGGAAACTTATTCTACGGGCAGCCTCTTCCGCCGTCCATCCTTTTTTAAAATCCAAGAACGGAGGGTTGTTTTTTTTCTCCTTTTGTTTCATTTTTGTGTCCTTCTCAACACAAACACAAAACCGGCCCCGACTTCACATCCATATGTATTTGTGTGCCTTTTATTCCTGCACTTTTGATGTTCCTTTCGATGCAAATGGGCCCATTTTTTTTTTTTTACACCTGGTTGAAAAAACGTGCATTGCAAATCTAGCAGTGTGTCGTGTGTGTGTGTAAAGTCTAAGGGACAATTGTCTTCTAAGTTGTGTTTCTGCAAAGGAAACTTGCGTCGCCTTCACGTTGGCCGACAACTTGAGGCGGTTAGTTTTGAATCTGATTAAATAAATGAATTTTATTTTCCTCTTTGATGGTGGATACAGATGGGACCCCAAAAAAAAATAAAAACCCCAAACAGGATTTTTGCTCGTTTGAGGTTGAGAAAGATAGAATTTAACACAATTTCCAACGAGGTCATTTAGTGACCGTTTTTCCAAGTTGCAACCTCGCTGGGGGAAAAACCCGAGTTGTGACCGTTTTTTCAGACTTACGATGGTTGCAGCTTCCTCCCCTCCCCCCCAGGGTCCCCTGATCAAAATTCAGACAATCAGCAACCGATTCCTGAGGTCGTAAAATGGGACATAACTCACCGAAGAAATGTCTCACTTAGCATCATAAATTACAACCATTGTATTGAGGTCGTAAATCGAGGATTGTCTGGAGGCTTTCTTTTTTAACCCAACGATGTTAACACTTTCTTTTCTTGTTGTGGCCTTGCAAATCTTCTGGAATATTATTATTATTATTATTATTATTATTATTATTATTATTATTATTATTATTATTATTATTATTATTATTATTATTATTATTATTATTATTAGCTTCCTGCTCTATCCTGTCTCCTGATGATCTCCTCTTGGTCTCCCATCCAGGGGCTCAGGAAGCCTGATCTCTGCCGTTTTCTGAGTTTCCCACCAAGTTTTCTCAGGCAAAAGTCGAGGAAAGAAACCAGGGAAGTTGCAAACTGGGGGGCGGGGGGGTGAGGAACAGAGGGGGACGGAGGCGCAAAGCGAGGCGGGAAACCTCGCACTCGGGTCCCGAAACACCCAGGCCGGTCTGTGAAATCTTCTCAGACAGTTTTCAAGGCGAGTGGTGCGGAAAGAGACCCCCGGGGGACCCTAAGAGGGATTTGATGGGCGATTTGAGAGGCCAGCTGCCAGTTCATGCTGCTCCCCCCCCTCCGTGGGCAGAGAACCGTGGCGGCCAGCTAGGTCTAAAGAGTTCTCCCTTGAGCCCCTGTGTCATGGCAGCTCCGAAGGTGGGTTTCTCTTTTTTTTTCTTTTTTTCTTTCTCTTTCTTTTCTTCTGTTTTCCTTCCCTCTTCTCTTTCCTTTCCTTTCCTTCCTCCCATCTACTTTCCTTTCCTTCCTTCCCTCTTCCTCCTTTCCTTCCCTCTTCCTCCTTTCCTTTCCTTTCCTTTCCTTTCCTTCCTTCCCTTCTCTTCCCTTCCCTTCTTCTATCTTCCTTTCCTTTCCTTTCCTTTCCTTCTTCTATCTTCATCCTTTCCTTCCTTCCTTCCTTCCTTCCTTCCTTCTTCTATCTTCCTTCCTTCCTTCCTTCTTCTATCTTCAGCCTTCCTTCCTTCCTTCCTTCCTTCCTTCCTTCCTTCCTTCCTTCCTTCCTTCCTTCCTTCTTTATCTTCCTTCCTTCCTTTCTTTCCTTCCTTCTCTTCCTTCCTTCTTCTATCTTCCTTCCTTCCTTCCTTCCTTCCTTCCTTCCTTCTTCTATCTTCCTTCCTTCCTTCCTTCCTTCTTCTATCTTCATCCTTTCCTTCCTTCTCTTCCTCCTTCCTTCCTTCCTTCCTTCCTTCCTTCTTCTATCTTCCTTCCTTCCTTCCTTTCTTTCCTTCCTTCCTTCTTCTATTTTCCTTCCTTCCTTCCTTCCTTCCTTCCTTCCTTCCTTCCTTCCTTCCTTCCCTTCCCTTCCCTTTCCTTTTGATCCACAGCACCAACCGGGACTTTCCCTCCAATTGACCCTCTGACTACAGAGAGAAAAAAAAAGGAAGAAGAAGAAAGGGAGCAGGAGAGAAGAGGTTCTCTCCCAGGGAGACACATCACGTCTGGATTTGAAATGCGGAGGTGAAGAGGGGCTCCCTCGCAGCCCCTGCTGAAGTTGCAGAAACGCTGGCGCACGCCCAGAATAATAATCATGATCCATCTTGGCCAAGACATCTTGGCTGTCACATCCTCACTGGGGGGTAGGAGGAGGTGGGGGGCGCAGCAGGCCGAAAGGACAGAGAGACACGACACCCGCCCCCTTCCCTCTGAGCCTCGAGATGCAAAGACAGAATAGCAGATTTGGAAGGGACCTCGGAGGTCTTCTAGTCCGACCCCCCTGCTCAAGTAGGAGACCCTAGATCATTTCAGACAAGCGGCTGTCCAGTCTCTTCTTAAAAGCCTCCAGTGGTGGAGCAGCTACAATCTCTGGAGACTGATTAATTGTTCTCACTCATAAGAAATTTATCCTTAGTTCTAGGTTGGGTTTTAGGAAGGAAAGCAAAGAAGGAGGGCAGGGAAGAAGGAAGGAAAGAAGGGAGGGAGGGAGGGACTACAGAATAATAATGGAAGGGACCTTGGAGGTCTTCTAGTCCAACCCTCTACTCAAGCAGGAGGAAGGGAGGGAGGGAGGGAGGGAGGGACTACAGAATAATAATAGAGTTGGAAGGGAACTTGGAGGTCTTCTAGTCCAGCCCTCTGCTCAAGCAGGAGGGAGGGAGGCCCTCTGGAGGTCAGAAACGGCCCGTTTGCCAAATTTGGGTCCCACTGGAAGTTGGCAAACGGGCCATTTCTGGCCTCCGCAGGATCTCCGGATGGGGGAAAGGCCATCTTCACCTTTCTCAGACTCCTAGAAAGGCCCTGGAGGCTGGGGAGAGCAAAAAACAGGCCTACCGTGCCAGGAGCAGGGAGAGCGGAGGGGGGTTCGTGCGCACATGCGCAAGGGCAGGGCGCAGAGAATGCTGGCAAAAAGTTTAGCCATTGGTAAAATATATTCCTTTTTAAAGGCCAGGGACGAATCTCGTTGACCAAATAGCTGGGTTTTGGGATTTTGTTGTTTTTTTAGTTTATTTATTTTATTTTATTTTGTAATTATTATTTTTTTTGCGAGTCTCCTTCAACAAATCTTCAACGGCTTTGGAAAAAGTCACCGAGAAACCTATTAAAGGCAATCGATAAAAAAAATCACAGGCTTGTATCTCGAGATTTTATCGGTTCCGCCGGGGGGGGAATCTCACCCTGTGATCGGCTTAAGAGTGGAAAAGTTGTCAAAAACCCGCCTTAATCCTGGATATTATAACCTTTCCCGTCGCCCTGATTCTTGTCTTCATTCAGCCAGCTGGCTCTGAGCTGAGAAGCCCAGGTGTGCGCAACCGAATAATACAGGCTCTGCGCATTTTAGCCATCGCAGAAGAACAGGGACGGAAGGGACCTCGGAGGTCTTCTAGTCCAACCCCCACCCACCCACCCCCCCGGTCAAGCCAGGAAACCCGAGATCCTTTCAGACAAGCGACTGTCCAGGCTCTTCTTAAAAACCTCCAGCGATGGGGCTACCCACGACTTCTGGAGGCTTTTTCTCCTTGGCAACCTTCCTCCTTTCCTTCATTCCTTTCTTCCTACTCTTCTTTCTCCTCCTCCTTTTCTTCCTCCTCCTCTTTTCTTTTCTCCTCCTCCTCCTCCTTTTCTTCCTTCCTTCCTCCCTCCCTCCCTCCTTCCTTCCTCCACCTCCTTTCTTCTTCTTCCTTCCTCCTCCTCTTCCTTTGTCCTCCTCTTCTTTCTCCTTCTCCTTTCCTTCCCTTCTTCTTCCTTGTTCCTTCTCTTTCCTCTTCTCCTTCCTTCCTTCCCCTCCTCCCTTCCTCCCTCTTCCTCTTCTTCCTCTTTTCCTTCCTTCCTCCTCCTCCTCTTCTTCCTTCCTTCCTTCTTCCTCCTCTGCCTCCACCTCCTCCTCTCCTTCCTTCCTTCTTTCCTTCCTCCCTTCCAGGTCTGTTTTCCTCTAAGGAGCCTTCCAACTCTTTTATTCTATATTTCCTTCCTTCCTTCCTTCCTTCCTTCCTTCCTTCCTTCCTTCCTTCCTTCCTTCCCTCCCTCCTTCCTTCCTTCCTCCCTCCCTTCCTTTCCTATCCTGAACTCAATGCTGGGACTCACCTGCCCTAAACTTGGAGCATTGGGTAGCCCCTTTCTCCTTCCTCTTCCTTCTCCTTCCTCCTATTCTACTTCCTCCTACCCTTCCTTCCTTCCTTCCTTCCTTCCTTCCTTCCTTCCTTCCTTCTTTCCTCCCTCCCTCCCTCCCTCCCTCCCTTACCTGTCCTGAACTCAATGCTGGGACTCACCTGCCCTAAACCTGGAGCATTGGGAGCCCCTTTCTCCTTCCTCTTCCTCCTCCTTCCTCCTATTCTACTTCCTCCTAGCCTTCCTTCCTTCCTTCCTTCCTTCCTTCCTTCCTTCCTTCCTTCCTTCCTTCTTTCCTCCCTCCCTCCCCTTCCTAAGTGTGACTTACCTATCCTGAACTCGATGCTGGGACTCACCTGTCCTAAACCAGGAGCATTGGGTAGCCTCTTCCTCCTTCCTCTTCTTCCTTGTTCCTTCTCTTTCCTCTTCTCCTTCCTTCCTTCCCCTCCTCCCTTCCTCCCTCTTCCTCTTCTTCCTCTTTTCCTTCCTTCCTCCTCCTCCTCTTCTTCCTTCCTTCCTTCTTCCTCCTCTGCCTCCACCTCCTCCTCTCCTTCCTTCCTTCTTTCCTTCCTCCTTCCAGGTCTGTTTTCCTCTAAGGAGCCTTCCAACTCTTTTATTCTATATTTCCTTCCTTCCTTCCTTCCTTCCTTCCTTCCTTCCTTCCTTCCTTCCCTCCCTCCTTCCTTCCTTCCTCCCTCCCTTCCTTTCCTATCCTGAACTCAATGCTGGGACTCACCTGCCCTAAACTTGGAGCATTGGGTAGCCCCTTTCTCCTTCCTCTTCCTTCTCCTTCCTCCTATTCTACTTCCTCCTACCCTTCCTTCCTTCCTTCCTTCCTTCCTTCCTTCCTTCCTTCCTTCCTTCCTTCCTTCTTTCCTCCCTCCCTCCCTCCCTCCCTTACCTGTCCTGAACTCAATGCTGGGACTCACCTGCCCTAAACCTGGAGCATTGGGAGCCCCTTTCTCCTTCCTCTTCCTCCTCCTTCCTCCTATTCTACTTCCTCCTAGCCTTCCTTCCTTCCTTCCTTCCTTCCTTCCTTCCTTCCTTCCTTCTTTCCTCCCTCCCTCCCCTTCCTAAGTGTGACTTACCTATCCTGAACTCGATGCTGGGACTCACCTGTCCTAAACCAGGAGCATTGGGTAGCCTCTTCCTCCTTCCTCTTCTTCCTTCCTCCTTCCTCCTTTCAATCCAGAGCCCCACCGCCTGTCCCCTCACTGCCGGGCCGTCTGTGGGGCAGCCGCCTCCCAGCTAAGGGTGAAAGCAGCTCATGGCAGACCCGTCTTCCGCCGGTGGCTTTTCCGTTCTGACTCGAGAAGAAGGCTTTTATGGGGAAGCCACCCTTGTCCTCTTCACAGGAGGCATTTCCACTAAATTAGCCACCGGCACAAAGAACAGCGGGGTGGCTCCATTAGCTGCATGTCGCAGGGAAGGGACGGGGTGTCCCGAAAATGCTCCCCAACCAGGTCTCCTCACGTGGCCCGTGAGCGTGTCCAGGGCTGGCCCTCGAGGTCCATCCGAGGTGGCCAAGGTCAGCTTCTCATCTAGGATGGCTGCCTTGACTGGCTGAAGGACGCTTCCCCCTTAACGGTCTAATCCAGGAGAGAAGCAACCTGGAATTAAGGAGAAGTTTCCTGGCAGGGAGGACAATTAACCAGTGGAACGGCTTGCCACCAGAAGTTGCGGGCGCTCCGTCACTGAAGGTTTTAAAGAAAAGATTGGACAGCCAATTGTCTGGAACTCTATAGGGTCTCCTGCTTGACTAAGGGGTTGGACTAGAAGACCTCCAAGGTCCCTTCCAGCTCTGTTGATGTGTTATTCTGAATGGCTCACCTCTAACACCTGGACGTTTTTAAAGAAGTGATTGGACAAACCCTTTGTCTGGAATGGCACAAGGTGTCTTCCCTTGAGCGGGGGTGGGGGGTGGGGGGGGTTGGACTAGAAGACCTCCGCGGTCCCTTCCAGCCCAGTGATAATTCTCCATTCTGTGTGAGGGCCTCCTGTTGCAAAAAAAATAATAAAAAAATAATAATAAAGCCATTCCATCTTCCCAAAATGATAGGGCTGGGCTTCCCCACGGAGGCAATTCAGAAGATAAACCTCAGCTTCCGATCGATTGGACTCTCAAGGTCATCTAGAGGTATCTGAAGGACAAGCCAAGAAGAAGAGGATGGCCTGGCGGGTTCCGGCCAAACCCCTGATGCCCCGTTGTTCTGCTGACCCCGATTTTGCTGGCGATGGCTTTTCGTTTAACCAGCGGCGAGGAAAGGGGTACAGGGTGCAAGGCCACCGAGCATCCTCAACGGGCTGAACTGTTGGCGAAATCCATTTCTTAGTGGCCTCTCGGCTTCCACAGACCCCCACTTTGGTTCTCTACCCTTCATTTTTCAAACCCCTTTTCAGGAAACGTTCGAAAACCAATTCCCCCGAGGTTCCCCTCATATCCGCATTTCTATTATTCTTTTTGAAGCTGTCCCTCTGCTCTCCGTGGCTGCCACGTTACCACGCCCTCCCCTTTCGCTGGAAGGCTGGGGTTTAAATTGTGTGTGTATATTGTAGTATCCAAGTCTATTTAAGCTGCATTTATTTATGGCAGAGTTTCCCTCCCCCCGACTCTCTCTCAGCAGCTTTGAAATGGGTGGGCTTCAAGTCCAAGAATTTGTCACCCACAATCCTTTCTCTCCCTCCCTCCATTTCTCCTTCCTTCCTTCCTTCCCCTTCCTTCCTTCCCTTCCTTTTCCTTCCTTCTGTCCCTCCCTAGAATAAAATAGAATGAAATATAGAATAGAATAGAATAGAATAGAATAGAACAGAACAGAATAGAATAGAATAGAATAGAATAGAATAGAGAAAACATGCAGCCTAAATAGAACAGAATGCAGAAAAATGCAGAATAGAATAGAATAGAATAGAATAGAATAGAATAGAATAGAATAGAATAGAATAGGAATATAGAATAGAATAAAATAGAATTAGAATAAAATAGAATAGAATAGAATAAATAGAAAAAATATGCAGACTAAATAGAACAGAATGCAGAAAAATGCAGAATAGAATAGAATAGAATAGAATAGAATAAATAGAAAAAATATGCAGACTAAATAGAACAGAATGCAGAAAAATGCAGAATAGAATAGAATAGAATAGAATAGAATAGAATAGAATAGAATAGAATAGAAAAATATGCAGACTAAATAGA
This sequence comes from Ahaetulla prasina, assembly GCF_028640845.1. Classification (NCBI taxonomy): domain Eukaryota; kingdom Metazoa; phylum Chordata; class Lepidosauria; order Squamata; family Colubridae; genus Ahaetulla; species Ahaetulla prasina. The sequence continues at coordinate 2,171,820 of NC_080556.1, read as the reverse complement.
ACAGAATGCAGAAAAATGCGGAATAGAATAGAATAGAATAGAATAGAATAAATAGAAAAAAATATGCAGACTAAATAGAACAGAATGCAGAAAAATGCAGAATAGAATAGAATAGAATAGAATAGGAATATAGAATAGAATAAAATAGAATTAGAATAGAATAGAATAGAATAGAATAGAATAGAATAGAATAGAATAAATATGCAGACTAAATAGAACAGAATGCAGAAAAATGCAGAATAGAATAGAATAGAATAGAATAGAATAGAAAAAATATGCAGACTAAATAGAACAGAGTGCAGAAAAATGCGGAATAGAATAGAATAGAACAGAACAGAACAAGAATGCAGAATAAAATACAGAATTGAACAGACCAAGGGGAAAATGAGAATACCCTTCCACCTTTCTTTCTTCTTAGCCACGTCCATCCGTCCTCCCCACCTTCTATTCTGACATCCAAGTGAGCCGTGGAATTAATTACCAAAATTGCAAATGTGCCAGTAAATGAGGGCGCAGGGAGAAAAAAAAAAAAAAAGGGCCCGGAGAGAATTCCTAGAGCGCTGAAAATGGAAATGAGACCCGTGCCAACCCGTCCCACAGCGCTGGATTCAAAAGTTCACCGCAAATCCCTGGGTAGCAATTTTAATCACGACGGCTGGGCTGAATGAACCCAGACTAACGCTGCCTGGTCTGGAAGGAGGGGATGACGGATGCCTTGGCCCCTTGGCCATCCATGGGGCCAGCCCAGTTTTGCCAACCTGGGCTGGCATCAGTGAAAATCTACCGGACACTGAGCATGTCCAGAGTGTTTTATGGGAATCTGCTCTCAGGATAACAGAGAATGACAAAACAACAGATGGAAGGGACTTTGAAGGCCTTCTAGTCTGGCCCCTTGCTCAGGCAGGAGACCCTGGATCATTTCAATCAATCAATCAATCAATCAATCAAAATAGAGCTGGAAGGGACCTTGGAGGTCTTCTAGTCCAACCCCCTACTAAAGCAGGAGACCCTGGACCATGTCAATCAATCAAATTAAATCAAATCTTTATTGCTTAAGACACATCTATTTATTTGCGCAGGGCTAGCCTAGGGTTTTAGTTTTTAAATTTAGTTTTTAATGGAGTTTCATATTATTTTATTCTAGTGATATTTTTAATTCGGCCTAATTAATAAGTTTTTTAATTGTTGTTTTTAACCTGTATTATATGCATGTTTTTATCTGCCTGTGAACCGCCCTGAGTCCTTTCGGGAGATAGGGCGGTATAAACATTCGAATAAATAAATAAATAAATTGTCAATGCACAACATGTGTACGATGAGATTGAATGAATGAGAATGAATGAACGAATGAATGAATGAGATTGAATCAGAAGAGAGCTGGAAGGGACCTTGGAGGTCTTCTAGTCCAGCCCCCCTGCTCAGGTAGGAGACCCTGGATCATTTCAATCAATCACTCACTCAGTCAATCAATCAATCAATCAATCAATCCATGAATCCACCCATTAATCAGAATAAAACTGGAAGGCACCTTGGAGATCTTCTAGTCCAACCCCTTGCTCAAGCAAGAGGCCCTGGCCTGGACTATTTCAATCAACCAACCAATCAACCAATCAATCAACCAATCATCAATCAATCAATCAATCAACCAATCATCAATCAATCTATCAGGATAGAGCTGGATGGGACCGTGGGGGTTCTGCGGAGGTCGTAAGCGTGAGGACCAATTGTCAGTCCCTTTTTTCCAGCGCTGTCATATCTTTGAACCATCGTCCAATGAACGGTCGTATCTCGAGGATATAGAATTCAGATCTGCGCTGCAGAAGAGACGTCCGCAGGGATAATATATCGAGTTTCCTTTCTTGGAAAGAAAGATTTCTGTTCTTGCTTTTTATAGTTTTTACCTCAGTGGGACGGAAACACACACACACACACACAACACACACACACACACCCGCAAGGCCGGTTTTTCTGGGGGGGGCAAAATTCTCCTCTTTGAGGGGATTTTAATTCTGAATCTAACGATTTTCCATTAGGGAATCCTGCAGGAAATCCCCAAGGAGAAAAAGTCATCGGGTGGGGGAGAGAGAATCAACCTTCCCCCTCCCTACACACACACACACACACACACACACACACACACACACACACAAACACACAATTTTAAATCACCATTTCTAATTTAGAGAAACAGCGCCTCCTGCTGGACTGAAAAACCATGCCATTGCATGAAGCGGGAATTCAAAAACAGGAAAAAATTCAGTGGTGTTATTATATTTTTAATCTTCCCTTCCCTTCCCTTCCCTTCCTTCCCTTCCCTTCCCTCCCCTCTTCCTTCTTTCCTTTCCTTCTTTCTTTCCTTTCCCTTTCTTTCCCTTCCCTTCCCTTCCTTTCCTTCCTTTCCCTCTCCTTCATTCCTTTCCCTTCTTTCTCCCTTTCCTTTCTTTTCCCTTTCCCTTCCCTTCCCTTCTTCCTTTCATTTCCTTCCCTCCCCTCTTCCTCCTTTCCTTTCCCTTCCTTTCCTTCCTCCTTCCCTTCCCTTCCCTTAATTTATTTATTTTATTTATTTATTTTCATCAAGCATGTATTTTATGACAGATGCACGTGTAAACATAACTATAAATACGTGAAAAAGATACGAATAAAAGGAAACATTAGGACAGGGACGGAAGGCAAGCGGGTGCTCTTATGCACACCCCTTACAGACCTCTTAGGAATGGGGGTGACGTCTACAGTAGATAGTCTAAGGTTAAAGTTTTGGGGGTTTGGGGAAGAAACCACAGAGTCAGGTAGTGCATTCCAGGCGTTGACCACTCTGTTGCTGGAGTCTAGTTTGGATCGGTTTACCATGAGTTTGTATCTATTATTTGCTCGTGTATTGTTGTGGTTGAAGCTGATGTATTCATTGGCTGGTAGGACATTGTAGCAGATGATTTGATGTACTATGCTTAGGTCAGATCAAAGATGGCGAAGTTCTAAGTTGTCTAAGCCCAAAATTTTGGAGTCTGGTGGCGTAAGGTATTTCGTTGTGAGCAGAGGAGTGGAGGACTCTTCTCGTGAAATACCTCTGGACTCGCTCAATTGTATTAACATCCGATATGCAGTGCGGGTTCCGGACAGATGAGCTGTATTCAAGAATTGGTCTGGCAAAGGTTTTGCACGCCCTAGTTTGCAGTTCAATATTACCGGAGAAGAAGCTACGCAAGATTAGGTTAACAACTCTTAATGTTTTCTTAGCAATGCTGTTACAGTGAGCTCTGGGACTTAGCTCCTAATAATAATAATAATAATAATAATAATAATAATAATAATAATAATAATAATAATAATAATAATAATAATAATAATATCAGAGTTGGAAGGGACCATGGAGGACTTCTAGTCCAACCCCCTGCCCAGGCAGGAAACCCTACACCATTTCAGACAAACGGTTATCCAACATTTTCTTAAAAATTTCCAGTGTTGGAACATTCACAACTTCTGCAGGCAAGTTGTTCCACTGATTAATTATTCTAACTGTCAGGAAATTTCTCCTTAGTTCTAAGTTGCTTCTCTCTTTGATCAGTTTCCATCCGTTGCTTCTTGTCCTGTCCTCAGATGCTTTGGAGAATAGCTTGACTCCCTCTTCTTTGGGGCAGCCCCTGAGATATTGGAAGACTGCTATCCTGTCTCCCCTAGTCCTTCTTTTCATTAAACTAGCCATGCCCAGTTCCTGCAACTGTTCTTCATATGTTTTAGCCTCCAGTCCCCTAATCATCTTTGTTGCTCTTCTCTGCACTCTTTCTAGAGTCTCAACATCCTTTTTATATCGTGGCGACCAAAATTCTACAGAGGAATTATTGAGTCTGTCATTTGCACCTCTATAACTGTCTGGTTCGGTTCTGCAACCCAACAAGAAAAACACAGACTTCAGAGGATAGTTAGAACTGCAGAAAAAATAATTGCTACCAACCTGCCTTCCATGGAGGACCCGTATATACTGCACGAATCAAGAAGAGGGCCGTGAAAATATTTACAGAACCCTCGCATCCTGGACATAAACTGTTTCAACTCCTACCCCCAAAACGACGCTACAGAGCACTGCACACCAGAACAACTAGACACAAGAGCAGTTTTTTCCCGAAGGCCATCACTCTGCTAAACAAATAATTCCCTCAACACTGTCAGACTATTTACTGAATCTGCACTACTATTAATCGTTTCATAGTTCCCATCACCAATCTCTTTCCACTTATGACTGTATGACTATAACTTGTTGCTGGCAATCCTTATGATTTATATTGCTATATTGATCATCAATTGTGTTGTAAATGTTGTACCTTGATGAACGTATCTTTTCTTTTATGTACACTGAGAGCATTTGCACCAAGACAAATTCCTTGTGTGTCCAATCACACTTGGCCAATAAAAATTCTTTTCTATTCTATTCTAAAACTGAATGCAAGTACTCATCCTTTGAGATGAGTACTCCAAGGTCTTTGACAGAGTGAGGGTCATCTGTTAGGTCGTATCCATCCAGCTTGTATTTTGTGTTCTGTTTTTTTTATTTTTTTAAAAAAATTTGCCGATGTGTAAGACAGAGCATTTGTTGGTTGAGATTTGGAGCTGCCAATTGTTTTACCCTTCCGACACGTAGTCCAGATCTTTTTGAAGAGTAGCTGTGCATTGCCAGTGGTGTTGAATAGTTTAACATCGTCTGCAAAGAGAACGCAGTTGCTTATATTACGATCGCAAAGGTCATTTATTTTTTAATAAAATTTAGAACATAAAAGAAAACCCCCTGGATTATTTTTACTGGGGGCTGAATAGCATTTGCTGCTCCCTGATTTCAACGGGCAGGCTTTGCGACTTTGCAAATCTGCACAGGGTCAGCCCTGTTGTTGCGTTCGTCTTTTCCCAGGGATACACAAAGTCCCTAAAGCTGTTCTCGCCAATGAACCCCGGAGATATGACCCACAAAAAAAAATGGAAGAGCAGCTTGCAGGGTACTTTCCACCCTCCTCGCCACTTCCTAAAGTCTCCTCTTCCTCTTTTTAAACATTTCCCGAAACTGTCGGGTGCTTTAATTTATCTCTGTCTGGTCGCACGAGAGCAAAAAAAATAAAATAAAAATAAAAATTGCAAAGGGATGAAAATTGGCTGGCTCAAAAAGAAGGAAGGAGCGTGTTTTCCCTAGACGAAAAAGCAGAAGGTGGTGTGTTGCTTTCCTGGTTGCTTCCGCAAAACTGGTCCGAAGACCGCAATTAAATAATAACAACAAAATGAGGATGAAAAATTTTGCTTTATTCAGCAAGAGGGTTTCGCTTGCCCGTGTTTCATGCGGGCTAATGGAGAGGCAAGGGCTTCGTGCTTTAAATAAATGACCAAAATACAGACGGAGGGATTTCAAACTTTGTAGGATTCCGTTCGTGTAGTTTTACAAGACAAGAGACTGCATAGCCCTCAGCTACATAATGGGCTCAGAAGAAACCCTCCCTAGTTTCTTAACCTGTAAAGGAAGTATGGGGGCATAATTGTACTTTTAGATTTAATTTAAGATTGTTATCAGCCATATCTGATGGACTGGACAGGATACAAATACATTAATTCTACTTTTTTTTAAAATTTGCATTTATATCCCGCCTTTCTCCGAAGACTCAGGGCGGCTTACACTATGTCAAGCAATAGTCTTCATCCTATTTGTATATTATATACAAAGTCAACTTATTGCCCCCAACAATCTGGGTCCTCATTTTACCTACCTTATAAAAGATGGAAGAACAGAGAACTATGGGGCTGGAAGGGACTTGGAGGTCTTCTAGTCCAACCAACCCCCTGGTCAGGCAGGAAACCCTCTAAACCATTCCTGGTAAATCTCTTCTTAAAGTCCAATCTCTTCTTAAAAACTTCCAGTGTCGGAATACCCACAACTTCTGGTGGCAAGTAGTCCCACTGGTTAGTTGTTCTCACTGTTAGGAAATTTCCCCTTAATTCTAGGTTGCTTCTCTCCTTGGTGAGTTTCCATCCATTGCTTCTTCTCCTGCCTTCATGTGCTTTGGAGAAGAGGTGATCCCCTCTTCTTTGGGGCAGCCCCTCAAATATTGGAAGACGGCTATCATTAAGTAGTGCAGATTTAGTAATAGTTTGACAGTGTTGAGGGAATTATTTGTTTAGCAGAGTGATGGCGTTCGGGGAAAAAACTGTTCTTGTGTCTAGTTGTTCTGGTGTGCAATGCTCTATAGCGTCGTTTTGAGGGTAGGAGTTGAAACAGTTTATGTCCAGGATGCGAGGGATCTGCAAATATTTTCACGGCCCTCTTTTTGACTCGTGCAGTATACAGATCCTCCATGGTTGGTTTTTTCCTGCAGTTCTAATGATCCTCTGAAGTCTGTGTCTTTCTTGTTGGGTTGCAGAACCGAACCAGACAGTTATAGAGGTGCAGATGACAGACCCAATAATTCCTCTGTAGAACTGGATCAGCAGCTCCTCAGTTTGAGCTTCCTGAGTTGGTGCAGAAAAAAACATTCTTTGTTGTGCTTTTTTGAGGACGTTTTTTGACGTTAGCTGCTGATTTTAGGTCTTGCGGTCTAAACCTAGAACCTAGAAATTTGAAGGTCTCCACTGTTGATACTCCGCTGTCTAGTATTGTGAGAGGTGTAAGTATGGAAGGGTTTCATGTTTATACTTTTATCTGTTATCTCATAGATGCTTGACAAAAAAGTAAAATAAATCAAATAAATAAATTTCATGTTGTTAAATAGGAGCCAACGCTCATGTCTGTCAAAAATCCTTCTTGGCTCTTGAGCCTCTCTGTTAAAGTAGGGCGATCGATTCTTTTATTTTATTTTTATTTTATTTATTTGTCACAACAGTATATATGAGCATAAGCATGAAAATAACTATATAACATATAAGCATATATATGAGCATAAGTATGTAATAACTATATTAGTTGGATATAATGAAAGGAAACAATAGGACAGGAACGGTAGGCACGTTTGTGCTCTTACGCAGGCCCCTTACGGACCTCTTAGGAATGGGGTGAGGTCAATGGTAGAGAGTTTTTGGTTAAAGCTTTGGGGATTTTGAGAAGAGACCACAGAGTCAGGTAGTGTGTTCCAATAAAAATGTAATGTCCTTCCTGTCAAAGACTACTTCAGCTTTAATTGCAATAATACAAGGGCAACCAATAGATTTAAACTTAATGTAAACCGCTCTAATCTAGATTGCAGAAAATATGACTTCTGCAACAGAATCATCAGTGCTTGGAATACCTTACCTGACTCTGTGGTCTCTTCCCATAATCCTAAAAGCTTTAACCAAAAACTTTCTACTATTGACCTCACCCCATTCCTAAGAGGACCATAAGGGGCGTGCATAAGCGCACAAACGTGCCTACTGTTCCTGTCCTATTGTTTTTCTTTTCTCCTTCCTATATATGTTTATATGTGTATATATTATATAATCTTTTTGTATGACGTTGTGACAAAATAAATAAAATAAAAAAAACTCTGTTACAAAAGTCATATTTTCTGCAATCAAGATTGAAACGGTTAACATTGAGTTTAAATCTATTGTTTGCTCTTGTATTGTTTTGATTGAAGCTGAAGTAGTCTTCAACAGGAAGGACATTGCAATAGATGATTCTATGAGTTAAAACACAGGTCCTGTCGAAGGCGGCGGAGTTCTAAGTTTTCTAAATTCAAGATTTCAAGTCTGGTGGCATAAGGTATTTTGATTCGCCCCCAACTTGGCGCCGTCTGCAAATTTGATGAGTTCCCCTTGGAAGGGGAAGAGGATGAGCCCAATCTCTCTCTTTCAAAAGTCACAATTTGCTGTCAGCAAGAGGAAGCAATTGAAAGGAGAAAAGACGGAAGGGAAACTTCAATTTTTTTTTCTCTTAGTCAGCCGAATTCAGCCTTCTGGGACTCTTCATCCGTCCCATCCCGTCGTCCTTGTTGCACCCCAGCCAAGTGAGATATTTGACTCCAGAAATCTGGTCGGGATCTGGTCTTTTTTTTTCTCTCCAAGGAGGTAAGTGGTCATTTGGAGGGTCTCTGATTCAATTTCAAGGATGTTCCCACCCCCCTCCAACAACGTGGGCCCTTTTAGGCCCTCTTCTGTTGGGACAATCCTGCTTGTTGGAAGAGATGGTTGTTGCCACGGAGGTCCCCTCCGTTTGAAAGCGGTTGAGGTCCTCCTGGATTCCCTGCCCCGCAAGATCCAGGTTTCTCAACCTTTTAAACAGATTTAACAGAGTTGGAAGAAGGGACTTGGTGAGGTCATCGAGTCCTTTGATAGCCTGAAGAGGGGTGGATTTCAAATGTTTGAATGTTCAAAGGCCCAGAGCATTTTAGCTTCTTCTGTTTCTGTTTGTTTCGGGGTCCCACCAGTTCTTCTTCTTCTTCTTCTTCTTCTTCTTCTTCTTCTTCTTCTTCTTCTTCTTCTTCTTCTTCTTCTTCTTCTTCTTCTTCTTCTTCTTCTTCTTCTTCTTCTTCTTCTTCTTCTTCTTCTTCTTCTCCTTCTCCTCCTCCTCCTCCTCTTCTTCTTATCATCATCATCATCATCATCATCACAAGAACTAAGGTTGGAAAAACTCTGTAGTAAGTGTATGTCTCCTTTTGCTTAGTGGAACATAGCAGAATAAGAGCTGGAAGGCACCTTGGAGGTCTTCTAATCCAATCTTCTGGTTAAGCAGGAAATCCTTTCATACAGAATGACAGAATAACGGAATGACAGAATGACAGAATAGAATGATAGAAGGACAGAATAACAAAATGAGAGAATGACAAAATAACAGAATAACAGAATGATAGAATGGTAGAATAACAGAATAATAGAATAACAGAATGACAAAATGACAAAATAATAGAATGACGGAATAATACAACGGCAAATTGACAGAGTGTCTGAATGACAGGCCGAACGACAGAATAACAACGTGGGGAGGGACCTCGGAGGTCATCTAGGCCAACCCCCTGCTCAGGCAGGAGACACCCCCACCCCCCACCCCCGACCCATTCCAGACCAACAGGGCTTTATTTTCTAGCCTTCTTCCTTACGTTTCGTAACTCAGAAAGCGGCTTGTCCAGAAAATTAAATCGCCCGGCGTTGCAAACGGGAGGCCTTGAAAAACGGTTTTCTGTCGCTCGCTGCGTGTGAGAAGCTCCTGGGAGGTGGGCAATTCCCCCCTTCCCTCCCCAAGGAGAAAAAAATTGGGGGTGGGGAGGAGGAGGAGGCAGAAATGAGGGTCTATCACCCACTTCTTTGCTCACGGCTGCAGAGTCAACATGGCGAGCCACCTGTGGTTTGCAGCGGCTGCCCTGATCCTGTTGTCGGAGGTCGCTGTTTCCCAGCAAAACATCTGCCAAGCATCCAACGGCAGAGACGGGTACCCGGGGGCCCCTGGTCGGAACGGCAGAGCGGGCCAAAAAGGAGACATGGGTGCCCCAGGTAATTAAAAACCACGCCCTTCGACTCTACTCCAGCAGGGGGGGCTGGACTAGAGCACCTCTGAGGGTCCCTTCCACACCCTCTTATTTTTTTTTTCCTCTCTCTCTCTCTCTCTCTCTCTTCTTTCCTTACCAGGGTTGGGGACACGGAGCAGCGGAATCCGGGGGCCGAAAGGCGAACCTGGGGAGCCCGGTCTTTCGGGAGAACCAGGAAGCCAAGGTGTCCGAGGTCTGGATGGACCCCCGGGCCCTCCTGGAGAAATGGGGGACAGGGGCCCGAAAGGCCAAGTCGGAAACTTTCAGGATCAGCCCAAGACCGCCTTCTCGGCTTCTCGCAAGAATCCTTCTCCGGGCCTGTCCCCCAAAACTGTAGTTTTCGACCACAGCATCACAAACCAGGATAACGCCTACAGTACCCAGACTGGGAAATTTACCTGTAGGGTCCCAGGGTATTATTATTTCGCGTTTCAGGTGGTCTCCAAAGGCAGCTTGTGTCTGGATTTGATGCACCAGGACAATGCGGTGGCCACCTTCTGCGACCAGAGCCAGGGTCTCCTGCAGGTCAACTCGGGGGGCAGCGTCCTCAACCTGGCTCCAGGAGACCAGGTGTGGCTGGACAGCAACCTGCCAGGTGTGGCCAATGTCTACAGCGGGACGGAGGCCGACAGTGTCTTCAGCGGCTTCCTCTTGTTCCCCACCAAGGCTTGATCGAGCTGCGGGTTTTGTTGTTGTTGCTGTTGCTGTTGTTGCTTTTTTTTTTGCAATGCTTTGCTTGCCTACGCTCCCCCTGCGAGGGAGGCCACCCACCCGATCGAGTTGCAGGTCCTTCTTGCTGCCAAATAAAGTATTCTCACGGTCAAAAATCCAAAAGCTGTTTTTGCGGCGTGTAAATTCGCTTCGGTGGGCTTCCCCGCACGGATTTCAGAAGTTCCTTAAGGGGGTGAGAGTGGGGAGGGGGAAGGGGGGGTGGTAAACGCACTCACAAGATTATTGTCCCCGTCGCACATTTTAATTCTTTTGGGTTTTGCTTGTTGGGGTTTGTGAGGAAGAAAGAAAGAAAGAAAGAGAGAGAGAGAGAGAGAAGAGGGAGGGAGGGAGGGAGAAAAAGAGAGGGAGGGAGGGAGGAAAAATGGTGAGGGTGAGTGAGGGAGGGAGGGAGGGAGGGAGGAAAGAAGACAGAAAGACAAAGAAAGAGAAAAAGAAATAGAGAGAGAGAGAGAGAGAGAGAGAAGATGGAGGGAGGGAGGGAAGAAGGGAGGGAGAAAAAGGGAGGGAGGGAGGAAAGAAACAGAAAGACAAAGAAAGAGAAAAAGAAAGAAAAAGAAAGAAAGGAAGGAAGGAAGAAAGGAAGGACAGAGGGAGGGAGGAAAAATAGAAGGAGGAAGGAGGAAAGAAACAGAAAGACAAAGAAAGAAAAAGAAAGAAAGGAAGGAAGGAAGGAAGGAAGGACAGAGGGAGGGAGGAAAAATAGAAGGAGGGAAGGAGGCAGGGAGGCAGGGAGGCAGGGAGGCAGGGAGGGAGGGAGGAAGGAAGGAAAGAAGAAGGGAAGGACATAATAACAAAGGAATGAAGGAAAGAACGAAAGAACGAAAGACAGAAAGAAGGGAGGATTCTAAAACCCATACACCTGTTCAGTGGTCTATACTGGTATCCTTCAACACTGAATTAAAAAAAAACCGAATTCTCCTAAAGCTAATTCTTGGTCCAAACAAACAATGACTTTGCCTCTGCAAATATCCCTCTGCAACCGTAGAGATATACTGCCTTGGAACAGGGAGGCTCTACAGAGCTGCTGTAAGTGTGAAGACCAGTCATAAGTCCCTTTCTTTAGCACGGTCGTAACTTCGCACCGTTTAGATGAACAGTCGTTAAGTGGAGAAACACTTCCAATGAATGAGTACACAGTTACTGTCTGGAAGAGAGTAATATTGTTCTTTTGATAATATTATGTTTTTGAGTTAAGACGCTTCATTCAGATGCCGTTCGAAGATACGACGGCGGTGAAGAAAGGAACTTACGGCCATTCTTTGAAGACTGATAAATTTTCCCGAGAAGGAAAAAGGTTGGGAAGCCTTGGATTAAGTGACACCCGGATCTCTTCCAACCCTACCTACCAAAGATTTTATAATCTAATTTGAATTCCTCCACAGGGTTAGACTAAATGACCACCAAGGTCCCTTACTCTCTACCAGTCTCATTTCCTATGAAATGACCCCAAAGTAGGTTTTTTTTGGGCGGTGGGGTGGGGAATGACTCCTCCCCCACGTCCCTTCCATCCTTACCATCCCAGCTCTTATAACCCAATTCGAAATCCTGCAGGGGGTGAGACTGGATGACCTCTAAGGTCCCTTACGCTCTATCAGTCTTACATTCTTTGAAATGACACTAAAGTAGATTTAGGGCGGGATGAAACCTCCCCAGGTCCCTTCCATCCTTACCATCACGGATTTTATAACCCAATTCGAAATCCTGCGTGGGGTTAGACTGAATGACCTCCAAGGTCCCTTCCAACTCTTGTTATTCTGTTCAATGTAGATAATTTCTCTAATAGAAAAAAAATTTTTAAACCAGCCCTCTCGGCAAGATCGGAGAATATCACCCATCAGGCCTATAATAATCACTCCGGAATAGTCTTATATTAAAATAATTAAATAATCAAACCTGACCTAGAAGCACCGGCCGTATTACAGATTGCTTTAATTATATTAATCTCTGACTAATCAATGAAACCCTTTGCCTTCTGGAGTAATGGCGGCTTCGTCGCTGGAGGCTTTTTTTTAAAAAACAAAGATCGGGCAATTGTCTAGCCTGGGATGATAGAAGTATAAGGTCTCCTGCCTTGAACCAGGGGGTTGGACTAGAAGGCCTCTGAGGTCCCTTCCAGCCCTGTGATTCTATGTCATTCCGTTCCTCCTTGTGGGGCCAAGACATCCTCTGCCGTCTTCTGCGTGAGCAGGGGGTTGGACTAGATGACCGCCAAGGTCCCTTCAAACTCTGTTACTCTTTCCCCCTTCTTCTAGTCTTCTAGTCCAACCCTCTGCTCATGCAGGAGACCCTAGATGATATCAATCAATCAATCAATCAATCAATCAATCAATCAACCAGAAGAGCTGGAAGAGACCTTGGAGATCTTCTAGTCCAACCCTCTGCTTAAGCAGAGACCCTAGATGATATCAATCAATCAATCAACCAACCAATCAATCAATCAATCAAGTAGGAGACCCTAGATCATTTCAATCAATCAATCAATCAATCAATCAACCAGAAGAGCTGGAAGAGACCTTGGAGATCTTCTAGTCCAACCCTCTGCTTAAGCAGAGACCCTAGATGATATCAATCAACCAATCAATCAAGTAGGAGAGCCTAGATCATTTCAATCAATCAATCAATCAATCAATCAATCAATTAATGAGAATAGAGCTGGAAGGGGCCTTGGAGGTCTTCTAGTCCAACCCTCTGCTTAAGCAGAGACCCTAGATGATATCAATCAATCAATCAATCAATCAATCAATCAATCAATTTATGAGAATAGAGCTGGAAGGGACCTCAGAGGTCTTCTAGTCCAACCCCCCCAGCTCAGGCAAGGAGACCTTATACCTTCACAACAACCCTAGGAGGTAGGCCCCTTGGTGAGAATTTTCATAGCCGACTCGAGACTTTCAGCTAAATCTCTGCCGCTCTGGTGCCTCCCTGAGCGAGGGGAGATTGAAAATATCTGGTTACAAGGCAGGAAAAGCCTGGGTGCTGAGCTTTTAGACAAGCAGAAAACGGAGTGGACTAGTTCCTTATTTTTCTTGTTTTGGGACTATCAACTTCCTTGTCAAATCTGATGATGTGGCAAGGCAATTCTTCTGCCCTGAACTAGCCGGCGACTCGTTAATTCCCGTTGCCTGCAGACCGGCTAGGATCCCACGGAGTCTCCGAGGGGTAAGAGACCCCACCCACAATTTATTTTCTTTCTTTCTTTCTTTTTCTTTCTTTCTTTCTTTCTTTCTTTCTTTCTCTTTCCTTCCTTCCTTCCTTCCTTGCTTCCTTCTCTCTTTCTCTTTCTGTTTCTTCCCTTCTTTCTTACTTTCTTTCCTTCCTTTCTCTCTCTCTTACTTTCTTTCTTTCCTTCTTTCCTTCCTTCTTTCATTTTTTCTCTTTTTCTTTCTTTCCTTCCTTCCTTCCTTCCTTCCTTCTTTCTCTCTCTCTCTCTCTCTTTCTCTCTCTTTTTTTCTTTCTTCCAAGGTTCAGGAAATCAATCCTTCGCTCCAGGAAAGGCGCAGCATTGGGTTCCTCTGAAAAAAAACCCAGGGGAGCCCAGCAGAATTTGGGAAAGGAGCGATTGGCAGATCAACCGGGAAATGAATTTATTCTTAACGTATTCTGGAGATTTATAACCGCCCTGAGAGGCAGAAGATTTGAGCTTTGGGGAAGGAAAAAATCAGGTTGCCTCCATCTCTGGTGTCTTGTTAGAAGGATGGAGTTGAAAGGAAAGGCTGCGTGGAGGGAGAAGGAAAACACCTTTGTGCGAAGAAGTGAATTGTTTGTCCATGTCCCTTCCCTTCCCTTCCTTCTTCCTCCTTTCCTTTCCTTTCCTTTCCTTCTATCTTCCTTCCCTTCTCTTCTTCTATTTTCCTTTCCTTTCCACTTTCTTTCCCTTCCCTTCCTTCCCTTCCCTCTTCTTCCTTCCCTTCCCTTCCCTTTCCTTCTATCTTCCTTCCCTTCCCTTCTATCTTCCCTCCCTTCTTTTGTCTATTTTCCTTCCTTCCTTCCTTCCTTCTCTTCTTCTATTTTCCTTCCTTCCCTCTTCTTCCTTCCTTCTTTCCTTCCTTCCTTCCTTCCCTTCCTTCCTTCTATCTTCCTTCCTTCCTTCTATCTTCCCTCCCTTCTCTTCGTCTATTTTCCTTCCTTCCTTCCTTCTTCTGTTTTCCTTCCTTCCCTCTTCTTCCTTCCTTTTCACTTCCTTCTTTCCTTCCTTCCTTCCTTCTATCTTCCTTCCTTCCTTCTTCTATTTTCCTTCCTTCCTTCCTTCTTCCTTCCTTCCTTCTCTTCTTCTATTTTCCTTCCTTCCTTCCTTCCTTCCTTCTATCTTCCTTCCTTCCTTCTTCTATTTTCCTTCCTTCCTTCCATCTTCCTTCCTTCCTTCTTCTATTTTCCTTCCTTCCCTCTTCTTCCTTTCCATTCCTTTCCTTCCTTTCTCTCTCTCTTACTTTCTTTCTTTCCTTCTTTCCTTCCTTCTTTCATTTTTTCTCTTTTTCTTTCTTTCCTTCCTTCCTTCCTTCCTTCCTTCTTTCTCTCTCTCTCTCTCTTTCTCTCTCTTTTTTTCTTTCTTCCAAGGTTCAGGAAATCAATCCTTCGCTCCAGGAAAGGCGCAGCATTGGGTTCCTCTGAAAAAAAACCCAGGGGAGCCCAGCAGAATTTGGGAAAGGAGCGATTGGCAGATCAACCGGGAAATGAATTTATTCTTAACGTATTCTGGAGATTTATAACCGCCCTGAGAGGCAGAAGATTTGAGCTTTGGGGAAGGAAAAAATCAGGTTGCCTCCATCTCTGGTGTCTTGTTAGAAGGATGGAGTTGAAAGGAAAGGCTGCGTGGAGGGAGAAGGAAAACACCTTTGTGCGAAGAAGTGAATTGTTTGTCCATGTCCCTTCCCTTCCCTTCCTTCTTCCTCCTTTCCTTTCCTTTCCTTCCCTTCCTTTCCTTTCCTTTCCTTCTATCTTCCTTCCCTTCTCTTCTTCTATTTTCCTTTCCTTTCCACTTTCTTTCCCTTCCCTTCCTTTCCTTCCCTCTTCTTCCTTCCCTTCCCTTCCCTTTCCTTCCCTCTTCTTCCTTCCTTCCTTCTATCTTCCTCCCTTCTTTTGTCTATTTTCCTTTCCTTTCCTTTCCTTCTTCTATTTTCCTTCCCTTCCCTCTTCTTCCTTTCCTTTCCACTTCCCTTCTTTCCCTTCCCTTCCCTTCCCTTCTATCTTCCTTCCTTTCCCTTCTATCTTCCCTCCCTTCTCTTCGTCTATTTTCCTTTCCTTTCCTTTCCTTCTTCTGTTTTCCTTTCCTTCCCTCTTCTTCCTTTCCTTTTCACTTCCCTTCTTTTCCTTCCCTTCCCTTCCCTTCTATCTTCCTTCCCTTCCCTTCTTCTATTTTCCTTTCCTTCCCTTCCCGCTTCTTCCTTTCCTTTCCTTCTCTTCTTCTATTTTCCTTTCCTTTCCTTCCCTTCCCTTCCCTTCCCTTCTATCTTCCTTCCCTTCCCTTCTTCTATTTTCCTTTCCTTCCCTTCCATCTTCCTTCCCTTCCCTTCTTCTATTTTCCTTTCCTTCCCTCTTCTTTTCCTTTCCATTCCTTTCTTTCCTTTCTCTTCCCTTCTCCTCCTCCTCTTATTATTATTAGAAACTTCTTAACCGACCCCAGTCAACTTTCCTTGTCTAATGTTTCTCGACCTTAGCAATCCTAAGGCATGTAGACACCAACGCCCGGGATTCTATGGCCAGCATGCTAGCTAAGGAATTCTGGGACTTGCTGGCTGGGGAATTCTGGGAGTCGAAGTCCACATGTCTTAACATTGCCAGGTTTGCAAACCACGGCTCGATTCAATCTCCCCGCAGGAGGGACAGGAGATCGGTGAGGATGTTGGTTTGGGCCTTCCTCCTTTTGATCCTGGGAGATCTCACCTGGGCTGCAGACCCCCCAAATTATTGCTATGGGGCACCGGGTCTCCCCGGAGTTCCAGGACCCCCTGGGAAAGATGGCCGAGATGGACAGAGGGGACCCAAAGGAGAACCAGGTTAGTAACAATCTGGGTGACTCTTGACGGTTGCGTTTTCAAATCTCTGCCACTTCGTTACGGCCATTTATTATTATTGTGTATGCTCGAAAGAAATTAAGGGGGAAAATAGGAGGGACGGAAGTGACGTCATTCAGATCAAGAAACCCCAAAACCAATATCTAAGGGGCTGCCCCAAAGAAGAGGGAGGGGGGGGCTCCACCTGTTCTCCAAAGCACCTGAAGGCAGGACGAGAAGCAACGGATGGAAACCAACCAAGGAGAGAAGCAACCTAGAAAAAAGGAGGAATTTCCTGACAGTGAGGACCATTAACCAGTGGAACAGTTTGCCACTAGAGGTTGTAGGTGCTCCATCACTGGAGATTTTTAAGAAGAGATCCCTCCCAGCTTTAGTCTGATTGATTGATTGAAATGGTATAGGTAGGGTCTCCTGCTTAAGCTGGGGATTGCACTAGAAGACCTTCAAGGGCCCTTCCAGCTCTCTTCTGATTGATTGATTGATTGATTGATTGATTGATTGAAATGGTCTAGGGTCTCCTGCCTGAGCAGGGGGTTGGACTAGAAGACCTCCAAGGTCCCTTCCAGCTCCCTTATTCTGTATGGTTGTACGTTGAAGTCCTACTTCGTTGATGCTGCTCTCCTGCTTCTAACCCACCTTCACTCCGATCCGTAGGTCCTCCAGCCGTCCCTGGAAGCCACGGGCCCAAGGGCGAGCCAGGTTCTCCAGGTCTTCCTGGTCTGCCCGGTAAAAGTGGACCTCGGGGTGCTCCCGGAAGCTTAGGAGACGCCGGTCCCAAAGGCGAACGAGGGGAATCCGGAGACCCCGGCGGCCACAAGCTCATGTACCAATCCGCCTTCACCGTCAAGCGCCAGACCCACGAGCACCCGGTGAAGAACACGCCGGTCATCTTCCACGGCAACGTCACCAACACCTACCACGATTACGACACGGCCACGGGGAAGTTCACCTGCCGTATCCCCGGCGTCTACTACTTCGTCTTCCACACTTCCTTGACGTCCAACCTCTGCGTCAACCTGTACCGCAACCGGGAACGGGTGGTCAGCTTCTGCGACCACCTGTCCAACCCCAAGCAAGTCAGCTCGGGTGGGGTCTTGCTTCAGTTGCAAGCCGGCCACCAGGTCTGGTTGGCGGTCAACGATTACAACGGTATGGTCGGCGTGGCCGGAGCCGACAGCGTCTTCTCCGGCTTCCTGCTGTTTCCGGATTAACCTTCTCCAGAAGTTGGGTCTTTTGAGTTTGCCTGCGAACTTGACTTCTTCTGATTCTCCCCTCGCTGTCCTTTCGTTCAAGGTTTCTCCTGCCTTCACGCCGATTTTAAAAATAAATAAATAAAGAATATGCCATGGCGTTTGGTTTCTTGGTTCACCATCGTTTACAGCAGGAGGCGTCTCGAAAGTGCAAAGTTTAAGATGGGTGGACTTCAGTTTTCCAGAATTCCCTAACTATACTGCCTGGGGGATACTGGGAGTTGAAGTGTACCCCTTTTAAAAAAGTTGTCAAAGAGAATGCCCCAGGGAATTCTGGGAGTTGAAGTCCACCCATCTTAAAAGGTTGCTAAAACAATGGCTGGGGGATTCTTGGAATTAAAGTCCACCCATTTTTAAAAGTTGCCAGGAGAATGGCTGGGAAATTCTGGGAGTTGAAGTATACCCATCTTAAAAGGTTGCTAAAACAATGGCTGGGGGATTCTGGGAATTGAAGTCCACTCATCTTAAAGGTTTGATGAAAGAATGGTTGGGGAATTCTGGGAGTTGAAATTCATCTATTTTAAAAAGTTGCCAAGAAAAATGACCAGAGAATTCTGGGAGTTGAATTCTACCCATCTAAAAAGGTTTGATGAAAGAATGGCTGGGGGATTCTGGGAGTTGAAGTCCACTCATCTTAAAGGTTGCTAAAACAATGGCTGGGGGATTCTGGGAGTTGAAGTGTACCCCTTTTAAAAAAGTTGTCAAAGAGAATGCCCAGGGAGAATTCTGGGAGTTGAAGTCCACCCATCTTAAAAGGTTGCTAAAACAATGGCTGGGGGATTCTGGGAATTGAAGTCCACCCATTTTTAAAAGTTGCCAAGAGAATGGCTGGGGATTTCTGGGAGTTGAAATTCATCTATTTTAAAAAGTTGCCAAGAAAAATGACCAGAGAATTCTGGGAGTTGAATTCTACCCATCTAAAAAGGTTTGATGAAAGAATGGCTGGGGGATTCTGGGAGTTGAAGTCCACTCATCTTAAAAGGTTTCCAAGAGAATGGCCGAGGAATTCTGGGAGTTGGAGTCCATCAATCTCAAGAGTTTCTAAAAGGATGGCTGGGGGATTCTGGGAGTTGAAGTCCACCCCTCTTAAAAAGTTACCAAAATTGAGACACAGTGGTTTAGGGCCTTAAATTATATAAATATACAGTATATAGCAGGGGTCTTGAAGTCCACAAGTCTTAAAGGGACCAAGGTTGGAGACCCTTGCTATATACGATATATGAATAAATGAGCCACCTGGATGACCTGGATGATTTGAGGATAAGCCATTCAAAAATTGAACCCCAAGTTCTCTCTTCTGCGTTCAGCCCCCCCCCCCTTAAGAGGTACCAGATTTTGCACCTCAATCAATAAAGAATTCTTGACTGAATTGGGGTTTATTAACTTTGGTTTAGAGTTGAATAACACAGACGCTCCATCAGCCAATCAAGCAATCCAACCTTTATTAGTGCCAGAGACCGGCGTAAGAGTGGAATGCAAAAAAAAATCTCTAATGTTAAAAGCTAAAAATAAATAGAATACACAACATTAAAAATATTTTTTAAAAAAAATTATACACACACAGACACAATCTATATCATCCAGATCTGTCTGTCTGTCTATCTATCATCTCTCTATCTTTCTATCTAATTATCTGTCTAGATCTCTATCCCTTTCTCTCTCTATCCTCTCTCTCTATTGTCGCTATCATCCGTCTGTCCATCCATCCATCCATCCATCCATCCATCCATCCATCCATCTATCTATCATCTATCTATCTAATCTATCTATATCTCTATCCCTTTCGCTTTCATCTTTATCATCTCTATTGTCTGTCTATCTATCTATCTATCTATCTATCTATCTATCTATCTATCTATCTATCTATCTATCTATCTATCTATCTATCTTCTCTCTCTCTTTATCATCTCTCTATCTCTATCGTCTCTCTCTCTCTCTCTAATTATCTATCTATATCTCTATCCCTTTCTATCATCTCTCTCATCTCTCTCTCTCATCTCTATCGTCTGTCTGTCTGTCTGTCTGTCTGTCTATCTATCTATCTATCTATCTATCTATCTATCTATCTATCTATCTATCTATCACCTATCCTTCCTTTCTTCCCTTTCTTTTTTCTCTCCCTTTCTCTCCTTCTCTCCATTTTTCTCCCTTTCTTTCTCCCTCTCCCTCTTCTTTCTCTTTTCTTTCCTTTCTCTTTCCTTTCTTTTCACTTTCTCTCCCCTTCTTTCTCTCTCTCTCTCTCTCTCCCCCTCCCTCTCCTTTCTTTCTCTCCAACTATTTTGCAATTGTCGCATTCCGCACCCCTCTCCCCGCTCATGCTTCGCCTGACCGGAACCCTTTGCACACCCAGCAAAATTAAGAACTCCTATGAGATGGCCAAGCCACGGGTTCCAGATTGCGAAACGCTTCCTCTTCCCCCTGCCCCTAAATTCCCATCCCACGGAGCCAGAGAAGAGGAAGGGGGGAAAAAAAAGATAGAGAGAGAGAATAAGACCCCAAACCACAAAAACCACCAGGAACCCAACATTTTTCGTCCTTTTATTTTTTCTTGCAGAAGTAGCAGAAAAGACCCCACCACCCATGGAAAAGATGGATGTGAAACTGCTGTCGCTGCAGATGTAGGGTCCGGGAAGGGGAGGGGGTCACCCCACAGAAAGGAGAAGTTTTCAGCCAGTTTCCTTGTTGTGGCCACACACAACGAGGAGGGAGGGGTGTGTTTGTGCCAGCAGCCCGAAATCCAGAGGTGTGTGTGTGTATGTGTGTGTCTTTGCACATGCGTGTCCCATCCATCGCTTTTGACGGTACCGGACGGACAGACGACGTGTATCAGCTTAGCCCTTGCTAGCTTGAAGGGGTAACAAGACCTGCCAGGTAAGAAAATGGATTTTTGGGAGATCTTTTTACTGTGAAGATCCACCCATTTGCAAAGATGTGTGTCTGTGTGTGTGGTTGTCATTGGTGAATCGTAGATTTTTGGAGTCCATAAAAGGAGTCACCAGGTTGACCCAAAGGAGTTGTTGCACCCCAAAAAACAATTGGACTTTCTTGGTTTCTCTCTCCTCCCCATCTTGGAAAAATTTCTCTGCTCCTCAGGCGAGAATCTTCTTTAATTCTTGGATCGGAATTGAAACACTTCCTTTTTTAAAAAAAAAAACCCCACATTCTTTTTTATTCATTGATACCTTTTAAAATAAACTTTATAAATCAAACGCGTTTTGCGTTTTAGTGGATGCCAAAGAGAATAGTAGGAAGGTTAGGGGAGGGAAAAGGGAAGGGAAAAAATATAGGAATAAGGGGGGGAAAAAAGAAAGAATAGCATTTGACTCCCTTTGGTGCAGTAGAACCTCAGCTTTTTTACTTTTAAATAATAATATCAGCTAGCCGTTTCTAGTAATGATGAACCCATCTCATAAAACCCAAAATCAAAGTTTTACTTTTCTTCTCACCTTGGCAGTACAAAGTCAAGGAGTGACTGGACTAGATGATAGATAGATAGATAGATAGATAGATAGATAGATAGATAGATAGATAGATAGATGATAGATAGATAAATAGATACATAGATAGATAGATAGATAGATGATAGACAGATAATAGATAGATAAATAGATAGATAGATATAGATAGATAGATAGATAGATAGATAGATAGATAGATGATAGATAGATAGATGATAGATATAGATAGATAGATAGATAGATAGATAATAGATAGATAGATAGATGATAGATAGATAGATGATAGATAGATGATAGATAGATAGATGATAGATAGATAGATAGATAGATAAATAGAGAGATAGATAGATAGATAGATAGATAGATAGATAGATAGATAGATAGATAGATAGATAGATAGATAGATAGATAGATGATCTATCATCTCCCACTATTTTGCAAGTAGAAAACAAAAATAAGAAAACCAAGAAAATTTAATTGTCTTTTTTTTGGGAGGGGGGGGAGATCACCTTTGGGAAATCCGCGCTTTGCATGATGGAGCGCCTCTGTTGATCTGGAAAAGTTATTTTTGAACTGAGTGTGGATTGCTTAGGTTTTGTGCATCTTTTTATTCCTCTCTGTTTTGGACTTCGGACTGGTTGTTGACACGAATATATTTTTAAAATTAGTTTAAAATTAGGGGGGAAACGGTGGAGTTGACTCCAGATATTTGGGGTATAAAAACCTTTGGGGCTTTTAAAAGATTGGACAGCCATTTGTCTGAGATGCGATAGGATCTCCCGCTTGGGCAGGGGGTTGGACTAGAAGACCTCCAAGGTCCCTTCCAGCTTTCTTCTGATTGATTGAGTCACTGATTGATTGATTGATTGATTAATTGATTGATTGATATGGTCTAGGGTCTCCCACTTGAGCAGCGGGTTGGGCTAGAAGACCTCCAAGGTCCAACTCTTGTTACTCTGTTAACCTGATTTCAACGTCCTATCTACTCTAAAGGGGCTCAGGGGCTAGGACGTTGAGTTTGTCGATCGAAAGACGGGCAGCTCGGCGGTTCGAATCCCTAGTGCTGCCGTGTAACGGGGTGAGCTCCCGTGACTTGTCCCAGCTTCTGCCAACCTAGCAGTTCGAAAGCAGGTAAAAAATGCAAGTAGAAAAATAGGGACCACCTTTGGTGAGAAGGGAACAGCGTTCCGTGCGCCTTTGGCGTTGAGTCATGCCGGCCACATGACCACGGAGACGTCTTCGGACAGCGCTGGCTCTTCGGCTTTGAAACGGAGATGAGCAGCGCCCCCTAGAGTCAGGAACGAGTAGCACATATGTGCGAGGGGAACCTTTTTACCTTTACCTTATCTATTCTCTACCCATCTTAAAAGCTCCTGAGATTGAGAAAAACTTGCACCCCATCCAGACCGGTGGCCTTCAACACCCAGCATTCCCCGGCCAGGATGGCCGTGGCATTGCTGGGAATTCTGGGAGTTGAAGTCCTTTGTCGGGGAGCTACCAAGGGCGGGGGTTTTCTTGGCGAAGTTTCCTCGCCCGCTTTCTGTGCCCATCCAGGATGTTCGGTGCCAAGCTGTTGGTCGGGGTGTTGATGGTCTGCCTGCCCGCAGCATGGTTGGCACGAGCCAGCAGCTGCCAAGGCCCCACACTCATCCCTGGGACCCCCGGTATGCCAGGAGCTCCGGGGCCCAACGGCCAGGATGGCGTTGACGGGAACAAAGGAGAACGAGGTAAGGTAAAAGAACCACCATGGACCTTATTTTTTTGGCCGGCAGGAGGGGGGGCAGACCCCAGCTTCTAAGGCAGAGGAAGGGCAAAGGTCGGGAGGGAGCTTGGGTCATCTAGACCACCCCTCTACCTTGGAGAAGGTCTACTGCAACAGAAGCAACCCCCCCCCACCCCGAGCCCCGAAGATTAACAATCTCTCCGCTTCTATGCCTTCACAAACCTTTCTCCTTCGTCACCCCAAAGTTTTATTGAATCGTGAGGACTGGGCTTAAGTCTCAGGGCTGGAGGGGCTTAGGAGTGGGGGGAGGGGTAAGGGTGGGGTGGGGGGGCTGGACCGAGCAAATCGCCCCTGCAGGAGCTGCGTTGGCACGAGCATAATTAGCATTAGGGTCCGTGTAGCCCCAGTAATTGCAGACGGATGCGAAGGAGAAGGATGGAGATGGAGAAGGGAAAGATGGAAAAGGAGAGGGAGAGAAGGAGGAGAATCAGTTCTTCCTTCCTTCCTTCCCTTCATCCATCCATCCATCCTTCCTTCCTTCCTTCAATTTCTTTTTCTATTTTCCTTCTTTGCTCTGACCTTCCTTCCTTTCCTTCTTTCAATTTCTTTTTCTATTCTTCTATACTCTGATCTTCCTTCCTTCCTTCCTTTAATTTTTCAATTTCTTTCTCTATTTTCCTTCTCTCTGACCTCCCTCCCTCCCTCCCTCCCTCCCTTCCTTCCTTCAATTTCTTTTTCTATTCTTCTATACTCTGATCTTCCTTCCTTCCTTTAATTTTTCAATTTCTTTCTCTATTTTCCTTCTTTGCTCTGACCTTCCTTCCTTCCTTCCTTCCTTCCTTCTTTTTCTATTCTTCTATACTCTGATCTTCCTTCCTTCCTTCCTTCCTACCTTCCTTCAATTTCTTTTTCTATTTTCCTTCTTTGCTCTGACCTTCCTTCCTTCCTTCCTTCCTTCCTTCCTTCCCTCCCTCTCTGAACTTGATGGTTTTCTTGTAGACATTTCATTACCCAACTAGGTAATATCATCAGTGATCCATCCATCCATCCATCCATCCATCCTTTCTTCCTTCCTTCCTTCCTTTCTCCCCTCCCCTCTTTTGTCTCTGTCTCTCTTCCTTCCTTCCTTTCCTTTCCTTCCTTTTCCTTCCTCTACCTTCCTTCCTTTTCCTTTTCTCCCTTTTCCTTCCTCCCTTTCCTTCTTTCCTTCCTTCCTTCCTTCAATTTCTTTTTCTATCCTTCTATACTCTGACTTTTCCTCCCTCCCTTTTGAGACACAACCACGACAAACTCCAACACTACTTTCTCCCAAGCTCACAGCCACACAATCTTGCACCCCTGGCCGCTCAGCAACCTCTCCTTCCCTTGAGCTTCTTCAGAACCAGGGAGAATCTCCTCTGCGACGCTTTCTCCAAGTACATTTTTGCCCGGGACTCAGGTTCCTCTTATCTCTCCACTTCTACCTCGGCTGCGGCTCTTCCTCCCGTTCCAAATCAAGTCGATTCTCACACTCAACCCCTAACAGTTCTCCATTCCTCTTCCCCGCCCCCTAATTTGCACCCACAACAACAACCCTGCAAGGTAGGAGCCCCGCAGGTTCCACCGTGACGTTTCCCCGTTTGTTGTCTTCGCCGCCGCACCGTCTTTTTTGTTGTTTGCTCTTTTCTTAGGTCCACCTGGAAGAGTCGAAGATTACCGAGACGCCGGCGAACCGGGTGAACCCGGCATGCCAGGTTTCCCAGGGAAATTTGGTCCCAGGGGACCCACGGGTGCCAAAGGTCCTCCCGGGCCTCTTGGTGCCCCAGGCCTGAAAGGCGAATCCGGGGACGCCAAAGCCTCTCACCGATCCGCCTTCTCGGCTACGCGGGGGGCCACCTTTGTCCCCCGTCGGTCTCAGCCGGTTCGCTTCGACCGAGTCATCACCAACGTGGGCAACCACTACAACAACCGCTACGGCCAGTTCACCTGCCAGATCCCGGGGATCTACTACTTCTCCTACCACGCCACCTCTCGCGGCAACCTGTGCCTGCACCTGAAGAAGGGCCGAGGCAGCGCCAGCGCGGAGAACATGGTGACCTTCTGCGACTACGTTGTGAACACCTTTCAAGTGACGACTGGCGGGGTGGTCCTCCGAGTGGCCCAGGGGGAGATGGTGTGGCTGGAGCCCACGGAGAAGAACTCGCTGCTGGGGGGCATCGAAGGCGCCGACAGCATTTTCTCCGGGTTCCTGCTCTTCCCCGAAGCGAACGTCTGAACGACGTTTACCTCCGTCTCCGACGCGGACCCCCCCCCTCTCCCCGAAAGTTTGACGCTGGTGGCTTACGAGTTGCAACCCTCCCCCCTCCGTCTCCTTCCTCCTGCTCAGCCCCCTCTTTGCGTTCACCCCCAACCCTCAAATTTTTTTTGCACCCACCAACCTTCGAGATTTTTGCAAATGAATCAATAAACCGTCATTGAGAAAAAAGTTTTGCAGGATTCGTGGGTGGGATTTGAACTGGGGTTTCAGCTCCTGGCGGCTCCCCTCGGGGAAGACGGGGTGGGTGGGTTTAGGTAGCGGAGGTGTGAGAAAGGCTTTTTTTTGGTGGGGGGATGTCCTTGACACTAATCCTCCACTGTTTGGTTAGTGACCGTTTGGCGGCACTGGGGGAAAAGGGGCTTTTTTCCCCACACTTATGACCGTTGTATCATCGTCCCCCACATGACTTACATTTGGACGCTTGGCCGCTGGTTCGTAGTTATGACGGCGGCATCACTCCCTGAACAAATTCCTCGCTTAGCAACGTAAATTCTCGGCTGGAAGGATGGTATCCTTTGTAAGTTTTACAAAATAAAATAAAAATACAGGCGAAGCAAAAGTTAAAAGCGAGAGCAACGTACAAGACCGTCCTGGACGTACGACCACAACTGAGCCCTGAAGTCGCTTCAAACGGTCATTAAACGGACCGTTGCAAGTGGAGAATTTTACCTGGATCTTCTGCCCAGCATTCGGGTGAGCCCCGATGCAGCCAGCAGAGGGCGCTAGACGCTCAAGGATTGGCATCGAGACCTTAACGGGAGATTGCAGGAGAGTCAGCAAAGAAGACCCCCGCCTCACTCCCCCCCCTCGCTTTATGAAAAGGGGGCTTTGTGGAGACTGGAGGCGCCTGGCTGGTGGGGAGGGAGGGAGGGAGATTGAGTTACCCCCCAAAACGCTTGTCCAGACTGGAGGCAGTTTGGCTTGGCCCTCTGCAGGCCCAGGAGTCTGCAGCTGCCCCCTGCCCACGCCAGCCCCCCACCCCATATCAGCTGGGCCTGAAAAAAATTCTAGAAGGGAAATGAAAAGAGAAGAAAGGTGAAATTGAAGGAAGAAAAGAAGGCAGGAAGAGGGGAGGGAGGGAGGGAGGGAGAGAAAAGGGAAGGAAGGAGGGAGGGAGGGAGAGAAGGAAGGAAATGGGAAGAAGGGAGGGTGAGTATAAGGAAGGGAAAGAAAAAGGGAGGGAGAGAAGGAAGGAAAAGGGAAGGAAGGAGGGAGGAAGGAATGAAGGGAGAGGAAAGAGAGAGAGGGAGGGGGAAGTAAGGGAGCGAGGGAGAAAAGAGAAAGGAAGGAGGGAGAGAAGAAGGATGAGAAGGAGGGAAGGGAAAAAAAGGAGAGGAGGAGGAAGGAAGGACGGAGGGAAGAAGGATAAGAGGTAGGTGGGTAAGTGGGTACGAGGAAGGAAGGATGGATGGAAGGGAGAGAGGAGGAAGGAAGAGGAGAGAAAGGACGGAAGGAAAGAGAGGAGGAAGGTGAGTATAAGGGAAGGAGGAAGGAAGGAGGAAGGAAGGAAGGAGAAGGAAGGAAGGAAGGAGGGAAGAAGGAGGGAGGGAGGGAGGAAGGAGGGAGAAAAGAAAATGAAGGAGGAGGAGGAGAGAGGAAGGAAGGAAGGAGGTGTGAGTATAAGGGAGGGAAGGAGGATGGAGGAAGGAAGGAAGAGGAGGAGGAGGTTGGGAGAAAGAGAAGGAAGGAAGGAGGGAGGGAAGGAGATGGAGGAAGGAAGGAAGGAAGGAAGCCAGGAGAGAAAGAGAAGAAGGAGGAGTGAGGAGAGAAGAAGGAAGGGAGGGAGATTGGGAGAGAAAAGAGAAGGAAGGAAGAAGGGCATGAAGAAGTATGAGAAGGAGGGAGTGAAGGAAGGAAGGAAAGAAAAGGAGAAGAGGAGGAAGGAAGGATGGAGGGAAGAAGGATAAGAGGTGGGTGGGTGGGTGGGTGGGTGGGAGGATGGATGGCAGGGAAAGAGGAGAGAAGGAAGGAGGGAGAGAGAGAGAAAAGGATGGAAGGAAAAGAGAGGGAGGAAGAGGAAGGACAAATGGCAGCTGCCCCCCACTTCCAAAGGGGCCGAACCAGCGCTGCCCCCTCCCCTCCCCTCCCTCTTCTCCCTGTGGGGAGAGGGGAGGGGGCTCCGCGCGTGTCTCCCGTGACCCAGAAACGGGCTGCGGAGCCCCGGGGCGGCCGCGTCGGCCGGGCTGGAGGTTTCCATGGGGACGGCCGGAGACCCGGCCGGGAGTCCGCTCGGGGCATCCCCCTCCCACCCACCCACCCACCCACCCCTCTTTCTTCCCAGCCTGCCATGCCGCCTGCCCCCCCATCCCCCCCACCCCACTCCTCTCTTTCCACTCCCTTGGCCACCAGGGAACCCATCCTCCGCCACGCGCGCATGGAACGGCGCGAAGAGAGAAAGGGGGTTGGGCTAGAGGACCTCGAGGGGTCCCTCTCCCAGCCCAACGATTTTAAGGTGCAGCGGAGATGCTGCGCTTTCCTGAGCTAGAAGTGGGGGGGGAGCCCCGAACCCCTTTTTCCCTTGGCTGGGAGACCCTAACCACTTGGCATCTTCCTCCCCCTCCTCTCTCTTCCCCCCCCCCGCAAGGGAGGCGGCATCGACCCACGGCCGGGCCCCCCAACTTGACCCAAACCCCTTCCCCAAAACGAACAGCGCCCCTCAGAAAACCCCCTCCCCGTAATCCACTTAGTCCTCGCTTTCCGACAATTCGTTTAGCGGCCGTTGGTGGGAAAAAGGGACTTAGCGACCGTTTTCCAGGCTTAACGACCGTCCCCGTGGCCGCCTGATCAAAATTCGGAGGCTCGGCCACTGACTCGTACTTACGACGGTGGCAGCGTCCCGGAGTCGTCGACTTTTGTGACTGGCAAAATCCATGGGGAAGCCGGGTTCGTTTAATGACCACGTGACTCGTTTAATAATGGCGGGGATTCGTCTCTTTCTCCTTTTCTCTCTCTCTCTCCTTCCCTCTCTCTCTCTCTCTCTTTCTTTCTTGCTCTCTCTCTCCCTTTCTCTCTCTCTCTCTCTCTTTTTCTCTCTCTCTTTCTTGATCTATTTCTCGCTCTTTCTCTCTTTCTCACTCCTTTCTCCTCGTTCTCTTTTCTCTCTCTCTCTCTCTCTGTCTTTCTTGCTCTCTTTCTCACTCTTTCTCTCTTTTTCTTTCTTCTTTTCTCTCTGTCCCTTTCTCTCTCTTTTTCTCTCTCTCTTGCTCTTTATCCCTTTCTCTCTCTCTCTCTTTTTCTCTCTCTCTTTCTTGATCTATTCCTCGCTCTTTCTCTTTTTTCTTTTCTTTCTCTCTCACTCCTTTCTCCTCGTTTTCTTTTTTCTCTCTCTTTCTCTCTGTCTTTCTTGCTCTCTCTCACTCTTTCTCTTTTTTCTTTCTTCTTTTGTCCCTTTCTCTCTTTCTCTCTCTCTCTTTCTTGCTCTTTTCTCTCTCCCTTTCTCTCCTTCTCTCTCTTCTTGCTCTTTTCTCTTTTTCTTTTCTTTCTCTCTCTTTCCTCCTTCCTCTTTTCTCTCTCTCTTTCTCTCTGTCTTTCTCTCTCTCTCTCTCTCCCCCACCCCTCTCTCTCTTTTCTCTCTTTTTCCAGCAAACCACTGCTCCTTCTCTCTCTCCTTTTTCTCTTTCTCTCTTTCCTTCTCTCTCTCCCTTTCTCTCTCTCTCTTTTCTCTCTCTCTTTCTTGCTCTCTTTCTTGCTCTTTTCTCTCTTTCTCCTCCTTTCTCCTCGTTCTCTTTTCTCTCTCTCTCTCTGTCTTTCTTGCTCTCTTTCTCACTCTTTTCTCTCTTTCTTTCTTCTTTTCTCTCTGTCCCTTTCTCTCTCTTTTCTCTCTCTTTCTTGCTCTTTATCCTTTTCTCTCTCTCTCTTTTCTCTCTCTTTCTTGCTCTTTTCTCTCTCTCTTTTCTCTTTCTTTCTTTCTCTCTCACTCCTTTCTCCTCGTTTTCTTTTTCTCTCTCTTTCTCTCTGTCTTTCTTGCTCTCTCTCACTCTTTTCTCTTTTTCTTTCTTCTTTTGTCCCTTTCTCTCTTTCTCTCTCTCTCTTTCTTGCTCTTTTTCTCTCTCCCTTTCTCTCCCTTTCTCTCTCTTTTTCTCTCTTTCTCTTTCTTGCTCTCTTTCTCTCTCTTTCACTCCTTCCTCTTTCTCTCTCTCTCTTTTTCTCTCTCTCCCTTTCTCTCTCTCCCCCCCCCCACACCCCCTCTCCCTCTTTTTCCAGCAAACCACTGCTCCTTCTCCAAACCGCAGACCTTTCAAGGAATGAGAAAGCGCTTGGGGGAAGAATAGCCAGCTCGCATCATCCAGCGGAGGAAAAAAAGGAATATATAACAGCCTCCATTTCCCCACCCCACCCCCATCTAGACCCCCCCCCCCCAACCTCCAGCCCCCAGGGAAAACTAAGCTGGAGAAAAAGCTCTCCTGGATGTGTACAATTTTGCACAGAGCTGGACGGAGCCCACCGCTTCTCCTGGTGAAAAAATAAAAGAAAAATAGCATTTAGACTTTCTACAGGTAATCCTGGGCTTAACTACCGTCCGTTTAGTGACCGTTCCAAGTTACAACAGCCCTGGAAATTTATTTATTTATTTATTTATTTATTTATTTATTTATTTATTTATTTATTTATTTATTTATTTATTTATTTATTTAAACTTTTATACCGCCCTTCTCCCGAAGGACTCAGGGCGGTGTACAGCCAAGGTTAAAACAATTAAATATACAAAATTAAAACATCAATTAAAATACATATTCAATAATGGCCAAATTAAAACCGTCAAATTGACCTAGCCTAAAATACCCCATATAAAATTACTAAAAATTAAAAAATGTGAAAATTTAAAAATCAGGCCAGTCCCGCTTGGATAAATAAATAAGTAGGGACTTGGAACCCTTTCCCGCACTTACGACCAATGCAGCATCCCCATGGACTCATATTTATGACAGTTGTAGCATCCGGGAGGGGGGAAGTCACATCCCCTTTCGCGACCTTCCATCCACCAAAGTCAACTGGTTTCACTTAACCACCGCAGGGGCAAAATTCACTTAAACAAATGTCTCACTTAGCAGCATAAATTTTGGGCTTCCTTACAGTCGTATGTCAAGGACTACCTGTATCTATCCTTTACAGCACTCTCGGGGCAATTTATAATAGAGACACATTATTTGCATCTTGCCCCCCCCTCCCCCCCAGCAATCAGGGTCCTCGTTTTACCGACCTCGGAAGGACGGAAGGATGAATCAAACTTGAGCCGGTCAGGATCGAACTGCTGACAGTCGGCAGAATTTTTACCTAAAATGCTTCAAAGTCCTGCTCACGATGTTTTGGGTGGGCATCAACCCGCAGGGCTGCCGTCGGTCAGCAAGGCTGAAATTGGGTTTTTGCCGTGAGCGACAGGCTGGATTGGATGGCCTCTAGGGGTCCCCTGGAGCACACGCCCCATGCGCAACAGGGCAAGGTTTCGGGGAAGCAGGAATGGTACAGATCTGGGGGTAAATTTCTTAAAGCTCTAATGCCGTTTTTTTTTTGATGGGCTGGATAGATTTCAAAGAATGTTTTTTCCTGACGATTTAAGTTTCGTTTTAAAAACTTAAAAGGGTATTTTACCTTTTTCGTATCCTTTGATCTTTCAAGGTTCTAAATTCTTCTTTCCACAGATTCTCATAATCTCTCTCTGTCTCTCTCTGTCTCGCTCCTCCCCTTTCTGTCTCTCTTTTTCTGTCTCTCCTTCTCCCCTCCCTCTCTTTCTCCCACTTTCTCGCTCTTTCTTTCTCTCTCCCCCCTCTGTCTCTCTCTTCCTCCCTCTCTCCCTCCTGCTCTCTTTCCTTCTCTCTCTTTCTCTCTTTCATTCTCTCCTCCTCCCTCTCTTTTTCTCTTTCCTTCCCCTCTCTCTATCCCCCTTTTCTCTCTCTCTCTCTCTTTCTCTTCCTTCCTCTCTTTCTCCTCTCTTTCCTTCTCTTTCTTTCTCTTGCATTCTCTCTCTCCTTCCCCTCCCTCTATCACTCTTTTCTCTCCCCTTTTCTCTCTTTTTCTCTCTCTTTCTCTCTTCCTCCCCCTCTCTTTCTCCTCTCTTTCTTTCTCTTTCTTTCTCTCTTTCATTCTCTCTCCCACCCTCCCTGACTCTCTTTTTCTCTCTCTCCTTCCCCTCCCTCTATCCGTCTCTTTTTTTCTCCGTCCCTCTCTCCCTCTTTCTCTTTCTGTCTCTCTCTCTCTCTAATCCATCTTTCAATTCTTTTTTTCAATAACCCATCAAAATTCAGTTGTCAGTGCAGCATGTCTTAAAAGAGGCTAAAATTGCAAGAGTTTCTTAAAGCATTCTAGGTCATATTGTTTAGATAATGCTTGTTTCATAATATGGCATGTTTCGTAATATTGTAGCGTCTCTCTCCTTCTTTCTCTCTCTCTCTCTAAAATAAATAAAAATTAATATTTATTTATTTATGAACATATACATTATTTATACATTTATTTATCTCCAGTACATTATTATTATTATTATTATTATTATTATTATTATTTATTTGATTTTTATACCGCCCTTCTCCCGAAGGACTCAGGGCGGTGTACAGGCAAGATAAAACAATACAATATACAGATTAAAATACCATTTAAAAACTTATTTAAATTAGCCTGAAATTAAAATTTCCGTAAACTAAAAACCCCGTTTAAAAATTAATAAAATTTCACATTAAAAAATTATATTTTTCACATTATATACTCAATCTGTTTTATTGTTTTCGTTTTCAACTACGCCTCTCGCATTTCTAAATTGTAAGTCATTTTAAACTTTAATATATATATATATATATATATAAATTTTAAGAGGTGCTTAATCCAGGCATTTCAAGAAAACATTTTTTTTTGCCTTCTGGTTATTTTTCCGTTTATTTTCTCTTGAATTCTCCATTACCATAGGGATGCTGTAAGAGTCACCACGTCCAAGCTTTAACCAAAAACTGTCTACCATTGACCTCACCCCATTCCTAAGAGGTCTTTAAAGGGCGTGCATAAGTGCACAAAAGTATTTATTTATTTATTTATTTATTTATTTATTTATTTATTTATTTATTTATTAAATTTTTATACCGCCCTTCTCCCGAAGGACTCAGGGCTTGTTCACAGCCAAAATAAAACAACAGTGAATAAATACAGAATAAAATCAATAATTTAAAAAAAACTTATTAAATACGGCCCCAAATTAAAATACATTTAGAAACAATAAAACCCACTTTTACTGTTCCTGTCCTATTGTTTTTCTTTCATTATATGTGCTTTTATATCATGTTGTGACAAAAATAAATAAATAAATAAATAAATAAATAAATAAATAAATAAATAAATAAATACATACATACATACATACATACATACATACATACATACATACATACATAAATAAATAAATAAAAAAGTCGAGGAGGGTCTGTCGGTGGATTTTGCCAGAAACTTATTTTGGTCTTGCCTGCAGCACAAATTCAATTTTTCTCTCTACTTTCTCACGAAGAGAGAATAATTCCTGAATAATTTAGGAAACTAAACTTGGTTTAATTCCATTAAAACAGCCTCGCAGGGTGCATATAAATAGAGGGGAAAACGAGCGTTCCTAGCTGGATTTGAAAACTGTGTAATTCAGCGAGTCCTCCATTTACGAGGATTCACTTAGTGACCGTTCCAAGTTACAACAGCACCCCAAAAAAAAAAAGGGACTTGTGACTTTTTTCCCACAAGTTAACGACCGTCGCAGTGTCCTCGCCATCCCGTGATCAACATTCAGACACTCGGCAGCCGACTCACATTTACGACGGTCGCAATGATTTCCCCTTTAGCGACCTTCTGACAAGGGAAGTCCAAGGGGGGGGGGAGTGGGAAGCCGGATTCGCTTAACGCCCGTGTGACTAAGAACGGCGGTGATTCATTTAGCAACCGTGTGACTAATTTAAGAATGGTGGCGATTCACTTAACAACGGTGGCGAGAAAGTTCATATCACGGGGCCAAATCCGCTGAACAAATGCCTCGTTTAGCAACATAAATTCTGAGCTCGACTTGCGGTCACAAGTTGAGGACTTTCAGTATTGGGGGAGGGGTTCTGATTACCGACCAGCTATAACCGTGGGTTTTTTTTTGGTCTTGATCTCCTGGAAGAGGCATTCAAAGGGGACAGAGACCCCCAATACAGACAGTCCTCAACTTACGACCAAAATGGAGCCCAACAGTGGTCCCGCCCACCCATCCCATGAGAACCAACTCTCATTGGTTCTCCGGATAAGCTCCGCCCCCCCAGGTAGCCCACCTTGGAATTGGCTTGAAGCCAGTTTTCTGCATTTCAGAAAACTTTTCTTGCGGGGAGCAATTAAACTTTGGGAAGTTTCTTTTTCTTTTTAAATACTTTTTATTTTTTTAAAAAAACAAGCCATAGCAAACACTAGTATAAAAAACATACTCCTTGTTTACATCAGCTTCGTATCGGTAATCCTCTATTATTTACATTTTCCCCTCTAGTTTTCTTTAATTATACTTATCTTCATGTCCCATTATCCCTTATTTCTGTATATATCTTCCGTCATACCTGTAATTATAACAATACATTTTCTTTCATCCACTACCTTTTTTTGTGATCTTTTCCCCCTTTTTACTCCTTTACCATTTCTCATTTCTATCCAACTATACAATTTATTCCATACTATGTAATATTCTGCATCTTCCTTTTCTTTTATCTCCTTCGTTAATTTATCCATCTCGGCACAGTCCAGGATTTCCCTTATCGCTTCCTCCTCCGATGGTATATTCTCATTTTTCCAGTTCTGTGCGTAAGATATTCTTGCGGCTGTTATTATGTGTAGGATTAGATAGATAGATAGATTGCTTATTCGTATCCTATGACTATCATTAAGTGTTGTACCTTAGAATTCTTGATGAAGGTATCTTTTCTTTTATGTACACTGAGAGCGTTATGCACCAAAGACAAATTCCTTGTGTGTCCAATCACACTTGGCCAATAAAAAATTCTATTCTATTCTATTCTATTCTATTCTATTCTATTCTATTCTATTCTATTCTATTCTATTCTATTCTATTCTATATGAATATATTTTCTTTTTATGTACACTGAGAGCATATGCACCAAGACAAATTCCTTGTGTGTCCAATCACACTTGGCCAATAAAAAATTCTATTCTATTCTATTCTATTCTATTCTATTCTATTCTATTCTATTCTATTCTATTCTATATGAAACTATTTTCTTTTTATGTACACTGAGAGTATATGCACCAAGATAAATTCCTTGTGTGTCCAATCATACTTGGCCAATAAAAAATTCTATTCTATTCTATTCTATTCTATTCTATTCTATTCTATTCTATTCTATTCTATTCTATTCTATTCTATTCTATTCTATTCTATTCTATTCTATATGAATGTATTTTCTTTTTATGTACACTGAGAGTATATGCACCAAGACAAATTCCTTGTGTGTCCAATCACACTTGGCCAATAAAAAATTCTATTCTATTCTATTCTATTCTATTCTATTCTATTCTATTCTATTCTATTCTATTCTATTCTATATGAATATATTTTCTTTTTATGTACACTGAGAGCATATGCACCAAGACAAATTCCTTGTGTGTCCAATCACACTTGGCCAATAAAAAATTCTATTCTATTCTATTCTATTCTATTCTATTCTATTCTATTCTATTCTATTCTATATGAATATATTTTCTTTTTATGTACACTGAGAGTATATGCACCAAGATAAATTCCTTGTGTGTCCAATCATACTTGGCCAATAAAAAATTCTATTCTATTCTATTCTAGGATTAGATACCTTATTTCTTTACTATATTTCCTATTGAATATTTCCCAGCGAAAAGATCTCTTCTTTCCCAGTCTATGGGTTGGTCAATTGTTTCTTCATCTGCCAAAAAAAAAATATTGGGCCAAAATCAGAAAACGGCTGGAAGAAATAAAAACTTTGGGAGGTTTCATGGCCCCCTCCCCTTAAGTAAACCCCTCCCCAGTCTCGGTTCTGGGTGGAAATTTATGGACCGTGATAAAAAAGTCTCCATAAAGTTTATTGCGAAAGGATTTTAAACCTAAATTACCCGGCTCAAGGTTAGATGGGGGAAGGCGTGGCCAATAAACCAGGTTTTGGTCTCGGTTTCTTATCTGGGGGAAGGGAGCTGTCTCTTTGCTTATGGGGGTGGGTGGGTTTGTTTGTCTTTTTTTGAAGAGGAATTTGCTTAAATCAGGAGCATTTACCCGAAAGAGGGCATCATTCAGGGCTGTGTTGTGCAATTATATGACACACACAAACCACACAAAAATAAGTCATGAAGTCAAGGATCTGTCATTTTACAGTCGGTAGGTGGTGGTGTTTTTTTTTCTTCAAGGTTTCTAATTTTATTGGGCCACCACAGCCGCCCAGAGTGATTTGAAATGTGAGGGGCGGTAAATACATTCAATGAATAAATAGATGTATATTGTTATTAGAGATACGTAAGTTGATTGAATGTAATAATAAGGTTTAATTATCTGATCAGTTTCATTTGTATTGGAATGTATGGTGCCCAGGGGCCGCATGGTTCATGAGACATAGATGGATATATATATAGAGAGACATATATAGAGAATATATATATATTATATATATTTTACACGGGAGAAAACCCGAACAACCAAAGACCTACATATATATATATATATATCAAGAGAGAGAGAGAGAAAGACATTGATATATATAGAAAGACATCATACATAGATGATAGATAGATAATAATGATGATAGATAGAGATAGACAGAGAGACAAATACACACACACACACACACACACACACACATATATATATAGAGATAGACAGAGAGACAAATGTGTGTGTGTGTGTGTGTGTGTGTATAGAGAGAGAGAGACAGAGAGAGGGGGGGAATCTTTTTCCAAGCAACAAGAAAGTAGATTTTGAAGAAGTGTGGGATCTCTAACCCACCCTCTAATGATGGAGGGAGGAAGGGAGATTCTATCTATCTATCTATCTATCTATCTATCTATCTATCTATCTATCTATCTATCTATCTATCTATCTATCTATCTGATAGAGAGATGATAGATAGATAGAAAGATATGAACGAATAGATAGAAGATAGATATAGATGACAGACACATAGATATACATAGAAGAGAGATGAGAGAGAGAAAGATGATCGATCGATAGGCAGACAGATGAAAGAGAGAGAGGGGGGGAAGGGGGGAGGGGATATTTTCCCAAGCGACAAGAAAGTAGATCTTGAAGGAGAAGTGTGGGGTCTCTACCCCCCCCCCGCCCCCAAGGGTGGCATCAGAGAATCTCCCAAATCCAAAGCGAACAGCTGGCGGAGAACGGCTGGCCGGTTGGCTGGCTGGGATGTACCCCGCCCCGCCATCTAGATCTGTGCCAGGAGGGGAATTTCCTGGCGGCGGGGAAGCCGAGAGATTCGGAGCGGCGGGGGGAGTGGGGGGGGGGGCTGGGTGGAAGGAAGCCGAGGAGGGACGACCCCCCCCCACTCCCCTCCCCAATTCAGACCACGGGTAGCCTTACACCACTCTTCAGGCGGAGAGCGGCTAGTCCCTAAGGAGGAGGAGCAGGCGGGGAGACCCCCCCCTCTTTTTGTTTTTAAATCACGACCCCCTCCCCCGGCCCATTTCAGGACCCTCGAGAGCGCCCGCTTCTCTCCTCCTCCTCCTCCTCCGATAGACTGCGCCCGCCCGCGGAGGCTCCACCTTGCCTCCCCTTCCCCCGGAGGGGATGGGATGAGAAAGAGGGAGGGGAGGGGAGGGGGCGGTCGTAGAGGCTCCCCCGCGCTCGCCGCCCCCTCCCCGCCTCTAGCGCCAGTCTCCTCCCCGCGCTCGGCGGCGGAGGCAGCATCATCGGCGGCCGGCCGAGCTCGGCGGAGTCCCCCGCCTCGCTTCCCACCGCATCATCTCCGGACCCGGCCAGCGCCCCCTCCCCTTCTGCCCCCCCACCCCCCACCCCCGTCCCTGCGGACCCCTTCCCCTCCCTCCCTCCTCCCTCTCTCTCCTTCCCACCCTCCGGAGCTCCATGGCCGCCTAGAAGCCGCCGAGAGCGCCTCGCTATGGGGCCCCCGCCGCCCCCACCCCGCCCCGCCGCCCCCCCCCCCCCCCGCCACCCCCTCGCCCGGCCCAGGTGCGCTCCGGCTCCTGCTTCTCTTGCTGCTCCCGCGGCCGGCCGCCTCCGTCGAAGGTAAGTCGGGCGCAAAAGGATGCTCCAGCCATCCGCCTGGCCCGGGAGACCCCCCACCCCCACCCTGGGTGTGGGGAAGGGCCGCCATGGCCGCCGCGGTGGGCAACGGTGGGACCCTCCCCTCCTCTCCCCCAACATCACACACCCCGGGGTCGGGGATGGGTGGTTTTTTTCTTGGGAGCGCAAAATCCCCGGGGCGCGCCAATGGAGAACGAATCGCCAATGCGGGGAGGGGGCTTCCCAGTCTTCCCAGTGACCCCCTCGCACCGTGCTGTTGATCCGCCTTTTAGAACAGCCCCCCCCTCCCCATTCCTTCGCCCCACCGAGAAGTGGAGGCGGGGGGTCTCCTCCTTCGCGCGGACCGATGCAAAGATGCTGGCGCTGGCTCCCGGCGGAGGTTGCACAGGGCTTGGGGATGCTCCTTGCAAACGCGGGGCGGGCGGCCCCCTTGGCTAGAGC
The DNA here is from genome assembly GCF_028640845.1 of Ahaetulla prasina. NCBI lineage: Eukaryota > Metazoa > Chordata > Lepidosauria > Squamata > Colubridae > Ahaetulla > Ahaetulla prasina. Next base: position 2,134,207 of record NC_080556.1, on the reverse strand, counting down.
CCTTGGCCTTTGGGGTTGGTGTCCTCTCCCCAGCTTTTCTTCCCCCCCCCTCCCGCTTTTCTGCACCTCTGCTCCCCACCCTTTTAGACGTGGGAGGGAAAAAAAGCCGGATTTTCTTGCCGGAGTTGGGGGTCTCTCTCTCCCTCTCTCTTTCTGCAGTATTTTACATATCCAGGGTGGGCTTTTGAGGCAAGAGAGAAGAAAGAAGGAAGAAGGAAGAAGAAGGGGAGGGAGAGAAATATGGGGTGATGCCCTCTGGGGGTTGAAAGGGGGGGGGTTGGGTTTTTTTTTTCCCCAAGACATCTTTCATCTCCCAAGCCCCCCACCCCAAAATGGATAGCCCACCCCCACCCCTGCTTTTTTGACGGCTTGCGTTTTCCTAGAGAGAGAGAGAGACAGACAGAGAGGGGGGGAGGAAATGCCATCTCTGTCTTTTAAGAGGGAAGTGGAACATCAGGTGTGTTATGGCGGCATTGTTGCACATGAAGGATGGCATCACAGGTGTGTCGTCATTGTGGTTTTCGCCGGTGCTGGAGTTGAACCGGTGTCATTTAGGCCGGGCGGCCCCCACAAAACTAACCCGTTCAGGCCTTTAATTCTGGAGACTTGGCGTTTCAGGCTACCCCTAATTTGAATTAATTTATTTTTTTATATATTTTAATGGGTCACAAAACTAACCTGTTCAGGCCTTTAATTCTGGAGACCTGGCGTTTCAAGCCACCCCTAATTTGAATTAATTTTTAAAAAATATTTTTATGGGTCTCAAAACTAACCCGTTCAGGCCTTTAATTCTGGAGACCTGGCGTTTCAAGCCACCCCTAATTTGAATTAATTTATTTTTTTTAATATTTTTATGGGTCACAAAACTAACCCGTTCAGGCCTTTAATTCTGGAGACCTGGCGTTTCAGGCTACCCCTAATTTGATCTATTATATATTTGATCTATTATATATATAATCCTTCTCCAAAATTCCTCCAGTGGAATTCCCTTCCCACGGGAATTCCCGCCTTTTTCCATTTTGTCCACCTTTTAGGTGACATTTTTTTGGGTGGGGACATGGTACAGGAAAAAATTGCAAAAGGTGGCATTTTTTTTATAACCCCGCTTGGCGTGGGAAACCCCAAATCCCGTTAAACTAAAATTGAGTTTTGGGGGCTCTTGGATTGCCGCTGTTGAGAAAGGGACCCTCCTTTGAGCTGTGAGAATCCCTGTCGGTTGGAATTCACTAGAATCTGGATATTTTAATGCGCTGCGGGAATTCAAAATTAAATTCGCTTCGTCGTGAGGTTCGAAGACGTCAAACGGCCTGCTTTGAATCTCGTCCCACCTAGCTGGGTTTTTTTTTTCCTCGAGATTTTTCTGGGTTTGCCTTCTTTCAAAGACTCCCCCAAATCCCGCATTTGGGGGGGAGACGCGTCTGGAACATTCCACACGCCTTGAGTGGGGCCTGGGATGGATGGAAGTGGGGGGGAAGGAAGATGTGCGCGAGCGGGTGGATGATTTTGATGGATACAAAATCAATTTCCTCCCCATTTTTCTCCCCTTTGGGGCAGTGGGCTAGGTGAGGGGGTGATCACCAATTTGAAGAGAATAAGGTGGGGGCGCAGACAGCCAAGGCGAGGATAATTTCAAAATGGCGGAGAAGGATGATGTTGCTTGGCAAGGGTATGGGGTGCTTATCATTGTGCAGACTCCATTCATTCATTCATTCATTCATTCACTCATCTCTCTCTCTCTCTCTCTCTCTCTTTCTGCATGTGTGTGTGTACACACACACATATATAAACTTTATTTATCTCTCTATATCTTTCTAGCTCTCTCTCTCTCTGAATTATCTCTCCCTCTATTTATCTATGTCATTCTATCTTTCTGTCTCTGTGTCTATCTACCATCTATCTATCATCCATCTGTCATCTACCTATCATGTATGTATGTATGTATGTATGTATGTATGTTATGTGTCTATCTGTCTGTCTGTCTCTCTCTCTTTTATCTATCCATCTCTATATCTGTTTATAATCTCGCTCTCTCCCATCCATCCATCCATCCACCTACCATCTTTCTTATTCTTTCTTTCTCTATCTATCTATCTATCTATCTATCTATCTATCTATCTATCCATCCATCCATCCATCCATCCATCGTCTTTCTTTCTTTCTTTCTCTTTCTTTCTTTCTTTCTTTCTTTCTTTCTTTCTTTCTTTTTATCATTTCTCTCTCTCTCATCTATCTATCTATCTATCTATCTATCTATCTATCTATCTATCTATCTATCTATCTTTGTCTCTCCCATCCATCCATCCATCCATCGTCTTTCTTTCTTTCTTTTTCTTTCTTTCTTTCTTTCTTTCTTTCTTTTTATCATTTCTCTCTCTCTCATCTATCTATCTATCTATCTATCTATCTATCTATCTTTGTCTCTCCCATCCATCCATCCATCCATCGTCTTTCTTTCTTTCTTTTTCTTTCTTTCTTTCTTTCTTTCTTTCTTTCTTTCTTTCTTTCTTTTTATCATTTCTCTCTCTCTCATCTATCTATCTATCTATCTATCTATCATTCTATCTATCATTCTATCTATCTACATCTTTTTTTGAATCAACTTTTATTGATTTTTTTTTTCTTCCACACCCCCCCCCCACATATTTTATGAACAGAGTATTGGCCATGTCGTATCTTATACAACTTGTCATATCCAAATACATTTTGCATAGTTACAATTTCCGCCAAAATATCCTTTTTCCATACTTTTTAATCATATCTTAATATTTCTATGCTTATTATATAAACAACATCTTTTTCCGCCCTCAAATTCTAATTTCTCCGTATTTAATCATATATATTCTCTTTTAACTTTCATAGCGATTCATTCTGTATCCTGATAGATTTAAACATGTTCGGGGTTGCCTTTCTTCCATTTCATCTTTTTGTTTTACCACAATCTTTCTTCTCTCTCTCTCTCTCCTCTCTTTCCTCTCTCCCTCCCTTCTTTTATCCTTCCTCCTCTCCTACTCCTTCTCTACTTCCCCTTCCTTTCTCCCCCTCTTCCTTTCTATCTATCTTTCTATCCCTATCTATCTCTGTTATCCATCCATCCATCTTCAATGCTGCCCATCTTCTCCCTTCTAATTTCTTTACAATCAATTCTCAGCAGTTAGCTTCATATTCTGGCTTTATCTGCGACTAGGAAACAACCAATTCATTATACAAACCAAAGTCATTTTCTTAGCAAATTATTCTACCCAAAATATCCATTTTGTGTACTGCATCGTCCAGCTATTTTTTCGTTCTGTTTTGTTTTGGCTGAAAAGCTCTGGATTTGCCTCTGAATGCTACAGGGCTGAGCAGGGTGTTAATTTTCACTCAAATTACATCTATTTCCCCCGCCTCGCTATTGGAGAACGGCAGCTTTTAGCAAAATTGAAATAATTGGCGGTGTTCGAATTTTTGGCGCCTCCAAATGTTGTCTTCTGGGGAAACGCGACGCTGTCTATGAATCCTTTAAATTATATTTACATATTTTATCTTGGCATTAGTTATGCAGGGTTGTTTTATTTGACGCTGGTCACCGTCTCACAGTTTCCAAAGTGATCGTATTCGGTTGTGTCTGATTAATAGTAAAATCTATAAGATCCTTGTATATTTTGGTTTCTTTCCAAGAGTGCTAGCCATATATATATATGTAGTTCAAAGACTACTACAGCTTTAATTGCAATAATACAAGAGCAACCAATAGATTTAAACTTAATGTCAACCGCTTTAATCTAGATTGCAGAAAATATGATTTCTGTAACAGAATCATCAGTGCTTGGAATACTTTACCTGACTCTGTGGTCTCTTCTCATAATCCTAAAAGCTTTAACCAAAAACTTTCTACTATTGATCTCACCCCATTCCTAAGAGGACCATAAGGGGCGTGCATAAGCGCACAAACGTGCCTACCGTTCCTGTCCTATTGTTTTTCTTTTCTTCTTCATATATTTATATGTATATATATATATATATATATATATATATATATATATATATATATATATATATATATATATATATATATATATGCTTATACTATATAACCTTTTGTATGATAGTTACATATATTGTTGTGACAAAATAAATAAATAAAATAATATATATATGAATACTGGGGTAGGATAATTTAGACTCTGTTCCCACAATGGGATGGTTGGTTGCTTAATAAAAAAAAATTGCTTAATAAAAAAGAGAGCTTCGGGAATCAATATTTAGTTACTTTTCTGCTCTTCGAGATATTATCTATAAAAGCGTCTTGCTTCTGCCCAATCAATGATCCAAGGTGCGACCATAATTGTCTAGCTTGTAACATTTCATATTTGCACCTTCAGAAATCAAAGCCGCAAAATGCCAGCAAGGCTAAACTCTAAGGTAAGCTCCGAATTTTAACGGCACAGCCTTTCGCTCTTGGGAGGGTGAGATACCGATGTGGCTTATAGAACATTTGGATTTTCCTGTTTTCCAAAAGGAGTGCATTTGAACAGCTTATGAAATTTCTTGAAGATTCTTTCGTTATGTACAGATTGGGGTTATGCAAAAGGAGTTAGCGTGTTTTTTTTTTTAAAAAAAAAACTTTTATCCCTGACCAAGATCTGGCAACTTAAAATTATCCAAAGCATTTGATTTTGGCTTTCCATCATCCCCAGCTAAGAAGGGGATGGTCTTAGCTAAGAAGTCTTAGTCTAAGAAGATGGTCATTTTTTCAGCCTACCTCCTTGAAGGAACCAAGCTGCAGAAATGTTAGAAGTTTTTTTTAATATGATTTTGTATTGAAACTTAAAAATAGAAGACAAAGACTAATAAAAGCTCGTATAATAGGTAACACAGGCAGATTAAAAGATTCTGACTAATCTTGTTTCTATTTGAAATGGAACCTTTTGGCGAGAAATGGAGAGTCCTGAAATTTTAATTTTGGGAACTGATGATTAGAATTCTGTGGGATTGTGGAGATGAGGCAGATTATGGTTAATCTTAGAATAAGAAGAATTGGGTGTATTTTTTAATCAAGATTTGTACCAAAGAAAATCAGAACCTATTTTTTCTTTCTTTTCTTTTTCTATACTTTCATCTTGCTTTCTGTCTGACTTTCTTTTCAACTCTCCTTTCCTGTTTGTTTATTTTTTCATCCTCATGGATCAATGACTCTGAGCGGCTTGCAATGATATTAGTTGGATATAGTTTTATTAAATCTCAAATAATATCATTGCCAGCCGCTCGGAGTCATTGATGGCGAGAGAGGCGGCTCCAGCAATTGAATGAATGAACAAATAAACGAATGAATAAATGGAAGAAGAAAGAGAGCCAAGGGAAAGCAAAAAAAAAGAAAGAAAGGTTGAAGAAAAGAGAAGAGAAGAAAGAAAAGATTTAAAAAAACAGTTTCCAATATTTTTTACAGCATTTTTAAGTGCAATGATATTTCGATCTTTCTCGCCAAAGTTACATCGTATATATATATTTTTTGCTTTCCTGTCTAATCGTCCAACTCATAAATCAGAGATTCAGGATTTTTTCTCCATTTTGTGTAAAAATTTCTTTTCTTTAACCAAAGAAGTCAATTTACCCATCTCAACAGCTCAAAAAATCTGTCAATTTGTCCATCCTCGATAGGTTATACAGCATTGAATCTTTCTGTCTCTGCGCGTATAATCTTTCCACAGAAATCAAATATATAAATAATTTTGTATACCTTGGTTATTCATTAATCCCGAAAATAAAATTTCTAGCTTCTAAGGAATCTTAACCTTTAAATTCCTTTATATCTACGTAGGAGAACTTGGGCTATCCCAAGAGTCGGCAATCTTAAAGACCCATTTCCCATAGAAAAGAAAACACAGGGAGCCACAAAACCCTTCCTGTGCCTGACTATTTCTTGAGTGGCCACAAAACTATCATATTTAGTTGAATTAAATGTTCTGTTTTTTTCTGAAACTTTTCTATTCTTGGATTTATCCATGGTTGGTCTACCGGGGTCAAAAAACTCAATAAATCGCGTGTCAGGGGCCATCAAATTATTTTTGACTCCAAGGGACCACATAAGATGGATCTTCTCCTGACAATCTGTCCCTAACCTGGTTCTTCAGATCTTCCAAGGGTGTCACCACTTTAGTGGACTTCTTCCACCTTCTGGTTGTCCACCTTCTTCTTCCTTCCATTGTCTCCATCATCAGAGCCTTCTCCAAGGAGATAGGCCTTCATACCATGTGTCCAAAAATATTTGAAGCCTATGTTTTGTTCCTTGAGAGAGAACTCTGTGCTGGTTTTTTCAACGAATCTTTGTTTTCTTGGCCGTCTAGGGTCTTCTCAGGGTCTTCTCCCACACCCACCTTCAAAAAACAAATGTTTATCCATGGAGAACCTGGTTTATTCAACAATCCATAGTTTTCTTGGCTGTCTAGGTTCTTCTCAGGGTCTTTTCCAACACCCAACTTCAAAAAACAAACATTTGTCCATGGAAAACCTGGTTTATTCAACAATCCATTGTTTCCTCGGCTTTCTGGGGTCTTCCCAGAGTCTTCTCCAACACCCAACTTCTAAAAACAAGCAGTTCTCCATTCCCCAATCCTGTGATCAGATAAACCGTGGAAAATTACACCAGTAAGAATGCTTTTCTCGGAGGAAATTCTTCCTCGAAACCCTTTGTTTTCCACCCTACCAAGTTTTCCGTTCCGTTGAGTAAAGCTGTCGTAGCTGCATTTTGCACAGCACATTAAACCTGGTTAGTTTCTGGTGGCTTGGCAGAAGCAAACCCACTGGATACAAGTGGAGAATTCAGGAAAAGCAATAATTAAATACGCCCGAGAAGCAAGAAATGGAAAAATGTCACCGTTTTTTGTCCACAGCGACATCCGGTAGTAGCCCAAATTTCTGACCCAGGTTTTTTGTTTTTTTTAATTTGCATTTATATCCCGACCTTCTCCGAAGACTTACACTGTGTCAAGCAATAGTCTTCATTCTATTTGTATATTTATATACAAAGTCAACTTATTGCCCCCAACAATCTGGGTCCTCATTTTACCTACCTTATAAAGGATGGAAGGCTGAGTCAACCTTGGGCCTGGTGGGGCTTGAACCTGCAGTAATTGCAGGCAGCTACTGTTAATAACAGACTGTCTTACCAGTCTGAGCCACAGAGGTCCCTCAACCTCAACTGTCTTTTCGGGATCTGGTGAACTTGGAGATCTCCATAGTAATCTGCTACTCTGCTAATATAGCTGTGATGTTTATACGGGAGGGAATTTTAGTTCAGCTTTTACAAAGTCTTCGGAATTTATTTTCTAGTCCTTTGGCTACCTCCAAGTTTATTTTTATTCGTTGATTGGTTCAATTTTTATGCTACCCATCCCCTCCTAGTAACGTGACTCTCCGCAGAGTTGCAGTTGGAGGTAGACTTGGACTTACAGGCCACCATGGAGCCTGCCCAGTACGGTCACAAGTCGGGACGGTTGTAACATGGGTCATCGCAGAGCCGACCGACATCCAATTTTATGATCTCCCCCTCCCCCCGTGGTTTGTAAGCAAAGTCTTACAAACAGTGGCCGTTAAGTGAAGTTGTTTGGAGTAGGGTGCTTTGGTGCAAAACTGGAAGTAAGTGGAAGTAAATGTTGACTTTCAGCAAAAAATGGAAATAACAATAATGTAACTATGAGATGCTGCCAATGCTTCTATCTATCTATCTATCTAATCTATCTAATCTATCTATCTATCATTCTATTCTATTCTATCACCTGTCTGTTTATCTATCTATCTATCTATCTATCTATCTATCTATCTATCTATCTATCTATCTATCTATCTATCTATCTATCTATCTTCTATCTATATCTATCTATCTATCTATCTATCTATCTATCTTCTATCTATATCTATCTATCTATCATCTATCTATCATTCTATTCTATCTATCTATCTTCTATCTATATCTATCTATCTATCTATCATCTACCTATCATTCTATTCTATTCTATCACCTGTTTATCTATCTATCTATCTATCTATCTATCTATCTATCTATCTATCTATCTATCTATCTATCTATCTATCTATCTATCTCTATTATTCTATTCTATTCTATCACCTGTCTGTTTATCATCTATCTATCTATCTATCTATCTATCTATCATCTATCTATCTATCTATCTATCTATCTATCTATCTATCTATCTATCTATCTATCTATCTATCTATCTATCTATCTATCTCTATCATCTATCATTTATCATATATTTTTATCTCTCTCTCCTCTCCTCTCCTCTTCTCTTCTCTTCTATCTATGATCTATCTGTCTGTCTGTCTATCATCTATCATCTATCTTTATCTCTCCTATTCTATTCTGTTCTGTTCTGTTCTGTTCTGTTCTATTCTCTATCATCTTTCTGTCTATCATCTCTCTCTCTCTCTCTCTCTCATCTATTATTTACCGTCTCTCTCCCCCCCCCATCTATCATTCTCTCCCCCCCACCCCCGCTCATCTAAGTTTGATTCATTTTGGGGTATAACATTTGGCCTAACTTGAGGTTACAAACAGACAAACAGACGGGCGACTTTTAGTAGTGTATAGATGGCCTCTTGCGATCTCATTCGCTTTTCCACTCTCGCCACCCTTTTCCAGACTATCGGGGCGTGTGTAGGAAAATATTGATCTTACTAGAGCCCGGTGTGGTCACCGCTCAGCTGGGCTACTGCAAAAATAGCTATACATGGGGCTAACCTTGAAAACCTCCAGAAAGCTAGAGCCATTCAGAGTTATGATGGCTTCTCGTGGGTTTCTTTAGAGAGATGGAATGAATTACAATTTAAGTTGTTGTTGTTGTTGTAGTTGTTGTTACGGGTTTGTTTTCACACCGGTTATGTCTCTGGAGTTGGTTAGAGTCAGCCCCAGATGGGAACTGCACAAAAGCCGCCATAACAAGTAGCACAATTAATAAATCAAGGTGTTTTTTTTTCCCGTACAAGTTTTCACAGCCTCGCTTGCAGATGGTGAGGCTTCAGACCAGACCACCTGCAATCCCGATCTTAAAAAAGGGAAGAGAGGGGGGAGAAAAAAAGAAAGCCACAACCCTGTTAAAATCTAAAAATAAAATAGGCAGACGGCAGTCTTTGTTTGCAAACAAACCAAAAATACACCCAGCAGCTTCTCCTACATAGAAGTGGGTTTATTTCTGTCTAAGAATCTCAAAAGATGTTTTGTAAGAAACGGATTTGCCGCCCATCCTATTTCTGCGGGCTGCAAGCAATCTTACCAGCTCGGGAGTACACGCATCGGATTTGCCAAACTACCGACCGCGATCGCTACCGGATCGCGCGATCCGGTCCGATCCGGTAGCATTTCAACCCTGGTGTCGACCGAAATGGAGGTATGCATAAATCGCCGGATGATAAATATTAACAATAATTAGAAATCTGGCGACGGGGCAGAGGAAAATCCTGCCTATGTACGTTGCTAAGTTGGAAATTTGTTCGGTGAGCTTTGCCCCATTTTACGGCGCTCCTTGTCATGTTTGCTAAGTGAATCACTGCAGTAATTAAACCAGTCATATGGTCGTTAAGTGAATCCATTGACTTTGCTTCCTCAGTTATCTCACAGACCTTGGTCCAATTAGGCAAACTGCCAAAGGCCCTTCCTGGCAAACGTCCAGAAGCCACAAAAACAAAGATGTAGACGAAGCAGAAGATGAAGCAGAAGACGCAGCTACCAACGTTGTTTTCCAGCATAGCTCAAACGCCGTTGCTGGTCTTTTAAGCCTTATGGGAAGGGCCAATCATCTCTTGGCCCTACTCCCGAGTTGTCCTCTCTGCTTGAGCTGCTCTTGCCTTCTGGCAGCTCTTCTCATGCGTGCATTAGGAACAGGCTCCTCCTGTTCCTCTGCCTCACTACTATCAGTCTCTGGAGTCCGCACCTCACTCCCCGATGGCCCTGGCCCCACCTCTGCCTCATCACTGTCCGTTGCCAGCTCCTCAGGCTGCTGACGGACCACAACAGATTCCACGCATGCACCTGGCCTTGAAAACGTGGCTAAATAGGACTGCATTACATCGGCGTGGCCACCAGCAGTTGCCGCTACCAGTTCGCCCGAATCGATATGAACCTGCTGAATATCACCTCTACCGGAGACGCTGCCATTCTCGTAAATATGCATCTCTTGCCAAGCCTTTGAACCCCGGGACGCTTCAACGGTCGTAACTGTGAAACAACAGCCCTAAGACACATTTTTCAGGGGGTTGTTTGTAAACTTGGAACGGTCGTTAAATGAACTGTACCTGTACGGTCTATAAGAGGGTTAAATTTGACGTTTGTGACGTATTATGGATTTTACGAGGTCACCTTCAGCAAATTTCTCACTTGTCCAGACTGGAGGAAGAGAATTCAAGGAACTACGAGAACTTGTATTTTAGTTGAAATACATCTTTGGTTGAACATCTGTCTCACAGCAACATTCCTTTATTCAACTCTAGGAAAGTTTTTTTGGTGGGTGGTGGTGAATAGATAAATCTGGAACCACAGAGTCCAAGAAAAAGAGAAGCCCGGAGGCAGATTTGCCTCCTCTCCTCGCCCCCCCAAAAAATATTTCAAAAACACATTAGCAGAAAAAGTACATTTATCTGCCAAAAGTTGGAGAAAGAAAGTCATCCAAGCCATGGGAGACAATGGTGAATTTTTCCCACTGGAATATTTGCCAGCACTTCCATTTCAGCTGGCTGGAGATCCCATTAGTAATTGATTTTTATTTTTTTTTAAAAAAGAAAGGAATAATTAAATTCATCTTCCAAGAGATCGCGATCAGTTACGAAGGAAGCTTCAGTGTGTCGTAATACAGAACATAATACAGAACCTTTTTTAAGACCGTTCTTGGAACGTTGCAGCCAGTTTTGGTCGCCACGATGTTAAAAAAAAAAAAAGAAGTTGTTGAGACTCTGGAAGCAACAATTTAGGATTAGGGCTAAAATATATGAAGAACGAAGGCAGGAATTGGGTGGGGGGTCTAGTTTAATGAAAAGAAGGACCAGGGGTGACACGATAGCAGCCTTCTAGTATTGGAGGGGCTGCCCCAGAGAAGAGGGAGTCAAGCTATTCTCCAAAGCACCTGAAGGCAGGACAAGAAGCAATGGATGGAAACTCACCAAGGAGAGAAGCAACCTAGAATTAAGGGGAAATTTCCTAACAGTGAGAACAACTAACCAGTGGGACTACCTGCCACCAGAAGTTGTGGGTGTTCCGACACTGGAAGTTTTTAAGAAGAGATTGGACTTTAAGATTGGACTTTAAAGATTGGACTTTAAGAAGAGATTTACCAGGAATGGTCTAGGGTTTCCTGCCTGACCAGGGGGTTGGACTAGAAGACCTCCAAGGTCCCTTCCGATTCTTGTCATTCTGTTATTTAATTTGCATTTCATATCGCCAGCATTTAAAAACCCTTTTGGAGTGGGGTTATAGTTTGATATTTTGCTTCGCGCCTCTCCTGACCGTGAGAACAATCAACCAGTGGAACTACTTGCCACCAGAAGTTGTGGGTGCTCCGACACTGGAAGTTTTTAAGAAGAGATTGGGCAACCATTTGTCCGGAATGGTGTAGGGTTTCCTGCCTGAGCAGGGGGTTGGACTAGAAGACCTCCAAAGTCCCTTTCAGCTTCTTCCTTCCCTCCCTCTTCCCTCCCTCCCTCCCTCCCTCCCTCCCTCCCTCCCTCCCTCCCTTCCTTCCTATCCATCCATCCATCCCTTCCTTCCTTCCTATCCCTCCCTCCCTCCCTTCCTTCTCGAACACTGGAAGTTTTTAAGAAGAGATTGGGCAACCATTTGTCCGGAATGGTGTAGGGTTTCCTGCCTGAGCTGGGGGGTTGGACTAGAAGACCTCCAAAGTCCCTTTCAGCTTCTTCCTTCCCTCCCTCTTCCCTCCCTCCCTCCCTCCCTCCCTCCCTCCCTCCCTCCCTCCCTTCCTTCCTATCCATCCATCCATCCCTTCCTTCCTTCCTATCCCTCCCTCCCTCCCTTCCTTCTCGAACACTGGAAGTTTTTAAGAAGAGATTGGGCAACCATTTGTCCGGAATGGTGTAGGGTTTCCTGCCTGAGCTGGGGGGTTGGACTAGAAGACCTCCAAGGTCCCTTCCGACTCTTGTCACTCTAATTCTAACAATTCAGCCTTTTGCAATTAACCGACGGGGGGTGGTGGTGGTATTTTTTTTTCGGTCAGTGCCGAAGGGGTTCAAGAAGAGTCTCCGGTTGTTTCGGGATTGCAGCCGAGGTGCCTGTCGCTATAGGGACAAAGCCCGCTGCGGTCGTAAAAGTCGAGAACTTGCTGGCTTTCGGCTCTTGGATAGTTCCAGCCCGACTTGCAGCGACGCAAGGCGGTATATATTCAGCTGGATGGACAGCTCAATAGGAGCCCCGAGAGGCAACCAAGGTAGTTCAACAGGTCCAGCTGCTACGACCGGCTGCTCTTGGGTGCAGGCACCGGTTTTGCTCTCCCTGACGCCGAATCGGGGCAGGGGAAGAACCGCATCCAGCGATGGGATTCAGCCGGTTCGCACCACTTCGGGGAAAACCGGTTGTTAACTTTCTGAGCAGGTTGGCGAACCGGTTGTTGGAAGAAATCATGAGGGCGGAGAACTGGTTGGTTAAATTATTTGAATCTCACCGCCGACTGCATCCCATCCCGCCGGCTCGCTTCGGAGAGCCGCGACTCTTGTGGCGAAAGATGCGAGGCCAGGTCGGGCGCTTGGTGCGATGACCCGGAATGAGGCGTTCTGATTGGCGGGGCTTATTTATTAAAAAGATCTCTTATCTGAGCCTCTGCCCATTTAAATCCCATTCGCTCCCGGCAACGTGGCGGCCTTCGCAAGCGGAGACGGCAAAAAAATAGCCCCCTGGATGAGCACTTTCGGTGACATACCTATTTCAGATTATTTATTTATTTTTGGGGGGAAAAAACCCCCAAAACCAACAAAAACAAAACAGACCGGAGAAAATGTAGGTCAGACGCGGATTTCAAAACCATCTCCTTAATTGGAAACTTGGAAAGTGTACGTGAGCTGTTACGGTCAATACAGGCAGGCGGTCCTGGACTTTTAATGGTTCATTTAGCGACCGAAGCGATCGTCTCCCAATCAGGAGGCTGTGCGTTCGATCCTAGGTTAGGGGGCAGATATTTCTCTCTCTCTGGGCACGATGAGAATATATGTTGCTGGGGGAGGGGGAAAAAAACCTCCTCATTGGCGACAGGTATGGCATCCGGCCAGTAAAACACTCGGCTTCGTTTAGTTGCCCAGACTCCACTCCGCAAGGGATTTTGGGGTCATTAAAAGAAGAAGAACATGATGCGTGTGTGTGTGTGTGTGTGTTTGTTTGTGTAGTGGTACGGTGGCCTAGAGGTGGCGCTCTCGCCTCACAATCAGGAGGCTGTGAGTTTGATCCTAGGTAGAGGCAGATATTTCTCTCTCTCTGGGCACGGTGAGAAATATATCCGCCGAACAAAACTCCGCACTGGCAACACGAAGGGCATCCGGCCAGTAAACACTCTCCTAGCTCCATTCGGTTGCCCAGACTCCACCCCGATGCAAGGGGTTGTGGGGTCATTAAAAGAAGAGAATGATGATTTAGTGACCGACGTTATAACAGCACCGGAAAAAAAGCGACTTAGGATCGTTTTTCTCACTTAACGACGCATCCCCAGCGTCCTATAATCCACCTTTGGATGCTTAACAACCGACTCACATTTATGACGGTCACAGAGTTCCCCCAATCTCCTTTTGCGACCTTCTGAAGGCAGGGGGGAGGGGGGGAGCCAAATTCACATCACAGCCGGGTTACGATTCACTTAACACGCGTGGCCAGGAACGTCGTAAAACGGAGCAAAGCTCCGTTCAACACCTGTCTCCCTTAACAAACATAAGGGCGCGATTGTGGTCATAAAGTCGAGGACTACCGGCATGAAGCAGAACTTTAAATATATATATATATATTTTTTGTCGCTGAGCGAAACACCCTTTTGTGTTTCAGAGGTTTGCGAAGTTGGGCGGGAATATTTTAGCGCTGAAGAGCAAAGGGGGAGAAATGATGGGATGAGAAATAACCAGATTTTTTGTTGTTGCTGCTGCTGTTTTGCCTGCAGAAACCTTGATGGATTCTACCACGGCGACGGCCGAGCTCGGCTGGACGGTCCACCCGGTTTCAGGGGTGAGTTTGGGGTATGGGTGTGGGTGTGGGGAGGTGGGTTTCAAAGCCAGGAACACTTAAAGGAGGTTGCAGGGCCTTGGCTTGGGGGTCTCTCTGGCTGCAGAGGCTTCCTAACCCAAAGGCTATTGAGGGGGGGGGATGTGAAGGGGGATCCCTTCCTTTGCTGATTCGCTTTCCAGAGAGGCAGGTTCGGTTCTGGGCGAAATTGCGAAATTGCAAAGATGTTCAAACAATCCATTTGAGTGGTAAATCCTTTTGCTCCTTCCTTCCTTCCTTCCTTCCTTCCTTCCTTCCTTCCTTCCTTCTTCTTCCTCCCCTCCCACCCAATCCTTTCCCTCCCTGCCTCTATTCCTTTCTTTCTTTCCCTTCCTTCCTTCTTTCCTTCCTTTCTCTGTCTTGTCCAATCCTTTCCCTCCCTCCCTCTATTCATGCTTTCTTTCTTTCCTTCTTTCTTTCCTTTCTTTCTCTTCCTTGCTTCCTTCTTCTTCCTCCTCTCCCCTCTCCTTCAATCTTTTCCTTCCCTCCCTCCCTACCTCTATTCATTCATCCTTCTTTCCTTCTTTCCTTCTTTCCTTCCTTCCTTCCTTCCTTCCTTCCTTCCTTCCTTCCTTCCTTCCTTCCCTTTTCTCCCTCCGTCTTGTCCAATCCTTTCCCTCCCTCCATCTATTCATTTTTCTTTCTTTCTCTTCTTCCTTTTCTTCCTCCCTCCTCCTCAATCCTCCCCTCCTCTCTCTTCTTCTCTTCCTTCCTCCTCTTCCTCTTCCTCTTCCTCCTCCTTCCTTTCTTTCCTTCCTTTCTTCCCTCTTTCCCTCCCTCCTCCCTAGCTTCCTCCCGCCTTTCTTTCATTCCTTTCATTCCTTTCTTCCCTCACTCCTTCCCTCTTTCCCTCCCTCCCTCCTTCCTTTCTTCCCTCTATCCTTCCCTCCTTCCCTCCCTAGCTTCTTCCCACCTTTCTTTCCTTTTTTCCTTCCCTCACTCCTTCCCTCTTTCCCTCCTTTCCTTCCTTTCTTCCTTCTCTCATTCCCACTTTCCCTCCCTCCCTCCCTTGTTTCCTTCCTCCTTTCTTTCCTTCCTTTCTTGACTCTCTCCTTCCCTCTTTCCCTCCCTCCCTTGCTTCCTTCCTTCTTCCCTCCCCTCTTCCTTCCCCTCCCTCCACACTCAACCTGAGTTCTTAGCACACCTGGCCTGAGCCATCACCCAGCAGCCACCCAGCAGGCAGAGGAGAAAACACACTGCATACAAATCCGTGTAATTTTGTGTGCCTTAAACAACTCTCTCTCTTCCCCCTCCCCACCACAACCACCACAAACCAATTGCAAAGCCCTCTCCCCCCCCAAAAAAACATACAAGGAGAGGTGGGGGGGCACGGGGGGGGGGCTTCGTCGAAAAAGACAGCAATCACCGTTCTTCGCTGCTCGTTTTATATCATTTTTTTTTTTAAATTGCATTACGCCAAAAAAAAAACCACCAAAGAAACACCTCTTGGCAATTTTCTCTCTCGGAATGCCATAAACTCCTGGAATAATTCCGATATGGCTGACAGCGCTAATGAATGCAATTAGTTGATTAATTAACTTCGCAGCAGATTTCAAAAAACAGGGGGCTTCGGGGAGGCAGGGGTCTCCGCCAGAGAAAGAAGGGGGCAAAGAAATCAAGGAGAGGAGGAATCTCTCTCTCTCTCTCTTTTTTTTTTTTTTAATTCCCTCGACTGTTTGGATGTTAACACCGAAAAACACGGGGCGGGTGTGAATTTAGGACTCATCGTGTGTTTCTCTCCGGAAAGACTGTTGGCTGGAAGCTGAGGGACCATTCATTCCTGTTGGATGATTTTTCCAGTTCTTTTCTTTGGTCCCCGTGGTGGCCCAGCGGAAGCAGAGAATTCCCTTCCCAGCCGTTGGATTCCTAGGAATAAAATAGCCCCGGATGCCACCATTTTGAACAGAAGGCGAAGCGAGGCGCGAAGCAAAATATCAAAATATACACACACACACACCCCTCCGAATGGTTTTAAAAGGCTGTCGAGGTGAAAGGCGAATTAAAGAACAGAATAACAGAGACGGGAGGGACCTCGGAGGCCTTCTAGTCCAACCCCCTGCTCAGGCAGGAGACCCTAGCCCATTTCAATCAATCAATCAATCAATCAATCAAATCAATCAGTCAGAATAGAGCTGGAAGGGACCTTGGAGGTCTTCTAGTCCAACCCCCTGCTCAGGCAGGAAGCCCCAGACCATTCCAGACAAATGGTTGCCCAATCTCTTCTTAAAAACTTCCAGTCGTTGGAGCGCCCACAACTTCTGGTGGCCAGTAGTTCCACTGGTTGATTGTTCTCCCTGTCAGGAGAGGCGTGAAGCAAAATATCAAAATATGCAACCCCCTCTCCAATGGTTTTTAAAATGCCGGTGATACGAAATGCGAATTAAATAACAGAGTAACAGAGCTGGAAGGGACCTTGGAGGTCTTCTAGTCTAACCCCCTGCTCAGTCAGGAAACCCTTAGACCATTTCAGACAAATGGTGGTCCAATCTCTTCTTTAAAACCTCCAGTGATGGAGCATTCACAACTTCTGGTGGCAAGCTGTTCCACTGGTTAATTGTCCTCACTCTCCTTAAATTCCAGGTTGCTCCTCTCCTTGATTAATTTCCATCCCTTGTTTCTTGTCCTGCCTTCGGGTGCTTCGGGAAATAAGTTGACTCCCCTTTTCTTTGGAACAGCCCCTCAAATATTGAAATATTGCTATTATATTTTCCCCGGGTCCTTCTTTTCTCTAGATTAGCCATACCCATATCCTCGTCTTAATGACAGTTTGCTTAGTGACCATTTGCAGTGACAACAGCATCGAAAAAACAGGACGCAGGATCGTTTTTTCCACACAAGGTCCTGCATTTGCAAAAAAGACGGCAATTTGCAAACTGAAGCAGGGTTTTCGAAGCCCCAGATTTATCTCTCGTGTCAGGGAAGGGGTGCATGGGCTTTGTAGTCTTGCCGGAGACCCCCAGGGATGTGTTTGTCTCTCTCTCTCTCTCTCTCTCCTCTGCAGTGGGAGGAAGTGAGCGGCTACGACGAAAACATGAACACCATCCGGACGTACCAAGTTTGCAACGTTTTCGAATCCAGCCAGAACAACTGGCTACGGACCAAATACATCCGAAGGCGGGGAGCCCATCGGATTCACGTCGAGATGAAGTTCTCCGTCCGCGATTGTAGCAGCATTCCTAACGTGCCGGGATCTTGCAAGGAGACCTTCAACCTTTACTATTACGAATCGGAATTCGACGCCGCCACGAAGAGCTTTCCCAGCTGGATGGAGAATCCGTGGGTCAAGGTGGATACCATCGCGGCCGACGAGAGCTTCTCCCAGGTCGACCTGGGCGGGCGGGTAATGAAGATCAACACCGAAGTCCGGAGTTTCGGGCCCGTCTCCAAAAACGGATTTTATTTGGCCTTCCAAGATTATGGGGGTTGCATGTCTTTGATTGCCGTCCGCGTCTTTTACCGCAAGTGCCTACGCATCATCCAAAACGGCGCCATCTTCCAAGAGACGCTGTCCGGCGCGGAGAGTACTTCTCTGGTGGCCGCCAGAGGTACGTGCATCCCCAACGCCGAAGAGGTGGACGTGCCGATCAAATTGTACTGCAACGGGGACGGCGAGTGGCTGGTGCCCATCGGACGCTGCATGTGCAAATCCGGTTACGAGTCGGTAGAGAACGGCACCGTCTGTAGGGGTGAGTGAGGCTGGCGGTGGAGGGTCGGCGACTTGGGGAAGGGTCGGGACGAGTGGAGCAAGAGGAAGGGAGGACGGATTTTGCAAAGCAACGACGTAGTGGCCTGTGCGAATTGCCTTGGGAGAGAAGAGGAAGAGCTGCGGAACAGACCACGGTCGGATAAGAGGCAGCTGAGCCCTGAGAAGCAAAAGGGATGGGAAGCATCTCAAAAGGGACCCCCTCCCTAGTTTTTTGGGCTGTAAAGGGGAAGGGGGAGAGAGAGAGAGGGACTTTCGGACTTGCAAGATTCCGGTGCTTAATGGTATATGAGCAGAGGTGGTATCGGCTGGTTCGGACCGGTTCGCCTGAACCGGTAATGGAATTTGTGGCTGTCCCAGCTCTATGCCATCCTGTTTAGGCACGTTTTTGAGGCCGGGCACACGCACGGAAGATGTACATGTGAGCAAAGAGCATGCAATGAAGGCTGGGCACATGTGCGGAAGTGAGCATGCGCGGCGAACCGGTAGTAACATAATACGAAACTCACCGGTGTCTATGAGTAAGACCTCAGGAGACAGGAGGAAGAGACGCAGACTAGACAGCAGTCAGAGAAGAGTCAGCTGCTCCTTCAAATAGAAAAGGAGTGCGGGAAGCATTTCAGAAGGGACCCTCCCTAGTTTCTTGTGTTTTTTTTTAAAAAAAGCTGAGACTCTAAATTAGTTAGAAAGTGATTAATGAGCTGGCGTTGTGTCTCAAAGAAAAGGGAATTCCGTCTGGAAGTGTAATGGGATGTGGGAATGGTCTTGGGAGACAGGAAGAAGAGACGCAGATGAGGCAAGGGACAGATAAGAGGCAGCTGAGTCCTGAGAAGCAAAAGGGACGTGGGAAGCATTTCGGAAGGGACCCTCCCTAGTTTTTTGGGCTGTAAAGGGGAAGGGGGAGAGAGAGAGAGGGACTTTCGGACTTGCAAGATTCCGGTGCTTAATGGTATATGAGCAGAGGTGGTATCGGCTGGTTCAGACCGGTTCGCCTGAACCGGTAATGGAATTTGTGGCTGTCCCAGCTCTATGCCATCCTGTTTAGGCACGTTTTTGAGGCCGGGCACACGCACGGAAGATGTACATGTGAGCAAAGAGCATGCAATGAAGGCTGGGCACATGTGCGGAAGTGAGCATGCGCGGCGAACTGGTAGTAACATAATACAAACTCACCGGTGTCTATGAGTAAGACCTCAGGAGACAGGAGGAAGAGACGCAGACTAGACAGCAGTCAGATAAGAGCCAGCTGCTCCTTCAAATAGAAAAGGGTGCGGGAAGCATTTCAGAAGGGACCCTCCCTAGTTTCTTGTTGTTGTTTTTTAAAAAAAGCTGAGACTCTAAATTAGTTAGAAAGTGATTAATGAGCTGGCGTTGTGTCTCAAAGAAAAGGGAATTCCGTCTGGAAGTGTAATGGGATGTGGGAATGGTCTTGGGAGACAGGAAGAAGAGACGCAGATGAGGCAAGGGACAGATAAGAGGCAGCTGAGCCCTGAGAAGCAAAAGGGACGTGGGAAGCATTTCCGAAGGGACCCTCCCTAGTTTCTTAGCCTGCAAAGGGGGGCTTTCAGAATTGCAAGATCCTGGTGCTTAATGGTCTATGGAAATGAGGATCGTAGCATCCTGGGGTCATGTGGTCCCCTTTTGTGACCTTCTGACAATGAGGAAGCCGGATTCACTGAATGACTGTTGGGTGGATGGATGGATGGAGAGAGAGAGAGAAAGATAGATGGATGATAGATGGCTGAATAGATAAAGATAGATAGATAGATAGATAGATAGATAGATAGATAGATGATAGATAGATAATAGAGAGGTAGAGAGGTAGATGGATAGATGGATGATAGATGGCTGAATAGATAAAGATGATAGATGGATGGGTAGATAGATAGATAGATAGATAGATAGATAGATAGATAGATAGATAGATAGATAGATAGATAGATAGATGGTAGAGAGGTAGATGGATAGATGATGATAGATGGCTGAATAGATAAAGATGATAGATGGATGGGTAGATAGATAGATAGATAGATAGATAGATAGATAGATAGATAGATGATAGATAGATAATAGAGAGGTAGAGAGGTAGACGGATAGATGGATGATAGATGGCTGAATAGATAAAGATGATAGATGGATGGGTAGATAGATAGATAGATAGATAGATGGTAGAGAGGTAGATGGATAGATGATGATAGATGGCTGAATAGATAAAGATGATAGATGGATGGGTAGATAGATAGATAGATAGATAGATGATAGAGAGGTAGATGGGTAGATGAGTAGATGGATAGATGGATAAAGAGGTAGATGGATAGATGATGATAGATGGCTGAATAGATAAAGATGATAGATAGATGGATAGATAGATAGATGATAGATAGATAGATGATAAAGAGGTAGATGGGTAGATGAGTAGATGGATAGATGGATAAAGAGGTAGATGGATAGATGATGATAGATGGCTGAATAGATAAAGATGATGGATGCATAGATAGATAGATAGATGATATATAGATAGATGATAGAGAGGTAGATGGGTAGATGAGTAGATGGATGGATGGTAGATATGACAGATTTATTTATTTATTTATTTATTTATTATTTAAATTTATATACCGCCCTATCTCCCGAAGGACTCAGGGCGGTTTACAGGCATTTAAAAATAGATAAATACAGTCTAAAAACAATTAAAAAACTTATTCTAAAAGCCTAAATTAAAAATATGAAAATAAAACCCAATTTAAAACCCGTAAATTAAAATCTAACTCAGTCCTGCGCAATTAAATAAGTATGTTTTAAGCTCGCGGCGGAAGGTCCGAAGGTCCGGAAGCTGACGAAGTCCTGATGATAGATGATAGAGAGGTAGAGAGGTAGAGAGGTAGATGGATGGATGGATGATAGATGGCTGAACAGAAAGATGATAGATAGATGGATAGATAGATAGATAGATAGATAGATAGATAGATAGATAGATAGATAGATAGATAAAGAGCGAGAGAGCGAGACTTGGCCAAAATCACTTGAGTGTGTAGATGGAGCTAAACCAGCATTTTCCCAATCTGTTTGCAAAACTCTGGCCACTACACCACATTGCCCTTCGCTTCTCTGAATCAGAAGTAAGAAGAGGCAGCGTGGTGCAGCGGTCAGAGTTCGGCCCCGACTTTGGGAAGGAGGCTTAACCAAGGCGGAATTTGTACGCAACCCTCCTTACACATCCCAGGGGAGGGAGAGGCGGTGGACACAGTTCCCTGTGTGTATGTGTGTGTGCGCGCACGCACACATGTGATTGTGCAGGGTGCCCCCCCTCCCTCATCCCTCTGCCAATCTCGCCCCCCCCCCAGGTGTCTGAAGGCGCTGGCGCAGGCGCCTTGGAGTCCCAGCCGAGGGAAATCCAGCGCCTTTAATTAAAGACAATTACTGCTTTCAAACGCCTCTCTTTGACTCAGACGCCTTGTTTGCAAACAGACAGCTGTGGGGGCTTTTGTGTCCTTGGCGCAACGCCCCCCCCTCCCTCCCTCGCCCTCCCTGCCAAGCGGCTTCTGTTCCTGGCACCCTCCTTCCAGCAGCCGGCATGGGTGCAAATCTTGCAACCCAGAAGGCGTGGGGTAGCGGGATGGGCAGAGGCGGTGGGGTGTGTCTGTGTGTGCCAGATTTTTCCCCTCGGTTGGCACGCGGGGTGGGAGGGGGTCGCCACACCCCCTTTCCGCAGGACCACCAAGGGAAACCAGGTTTGCCAGCTCTGGCAGCTGAGAGAAGGAGGAAAACCAA